>NW_019739952.1:894108-974231 GCF_002891405.2 Cryptotermes secundus
TCCTCTTGCACTATTCACGCAGTCCCACCCCACACCCTTGTTTTCGCATAAAACCCACGCTCCTCTTGCAGCCCGCGGTCGTATTCTTCCAGGACAGTCACGTCAGCAAGTAGAGAAAGTGAGGGTGGGCAGACACATCGAACTTTCCCAAGATATCAGAGAAATTCACGAATGAAAATGACGTTACATACGAGGTTGATGCATTTGTGCATGTCGTACTAAGCAAGGTATAAGAACAGTTGCTTTATGAGGAATTAGTTCGTACCATTGAATATTTTACGCAGTAGACAAGGTGTCGCAGAAACCGATGTTGCTATAACCAAGTTTTACTGTAGTTTTGTATATTCTAATTTTTATGTTTTTAGTACACCATAAGAAAGATAAAGCTATCCCTGTAACAGCCTTTGAAGGCCCATAGGGTTGCGAGACGTCGAGGCTTCCACATTTTCTCTAGGCAGTCGGCTCACAGATGGCGGTAAGGTGAGCCTAACGCACCAACCGCCCTTTACCTCCGGGAACAACCCTGGTACTCATTTCTGTTAGAGGCTGAGTCGACCCCAGGGCCATAGTGCGGCTGGAAGTATTAGGTAAAAAAAAATCCAATGACCTCATCTGGAATCGAACCCGCAACCTTCCGCCTTGTACCACGGTGCCTTAACCAACTACGCTACTGTTTGCCTGCATATTGAAATTATATGTCCATCGAAGTGATCAGACATTTGTAAAGAAGATCAAATAATACTCAGAACGCAGCTGCTGTATGTTTTGTACCCTGTCACCTAACGACAGAAAACACATCAGTGGCGGTTGAACGACTCAGTGGCTCTTTCAATTGGTTAGATGGTTCATATATCTAACCTTTTGAAGGTAGCGCCTTTCAAACCAATTTAAAAACATCAGTGTCCATAATGAAAGGGTAGCTTCACTAGCCCGCTGGTTCTCTTACACCCCACCCCCCTTAGTTAGTTAGTTAGTTATTGGAGAGGGTGGGTTTCCCCATGCACTTAGACATGTCTTGGTCCATTGTGCTTCCCTCTATGATATTCTACCAGTCTCTATATCCTACCGGTACTGGTGCTTACCATCAGTCCCGCCCAGCCAGCGAGACCGGCTCTACTAGCTGAGTGGTATCTATAATGCTTCCCCCATCTACCAAAGGTATTAGCGTCTACTGTTGGGCGGGAAACGTCCGTAATTTTGCTCAGTGGCCTCCTTTGGAGATATGAGGTTCTTTACGTGCCGTAAAGCTACGACACGGGACCCACGGCTTAAAGTCCCTCCCGGAGGACTTGTTCCCTGAATTTTTCGGCCCTTAAAAATTCGACGACCTCCGCCGGGTATTTGAACCCGCGTACTACGAGTCATGAGGTGGGAACGTTACCTCTAGACTACGGAGGCCGCTTCCCCACCCCCCTTTGTCCTCTACCTGTTGTATAAACCAATCACCGACATTCGGCCAGCGTGGTCCTCCAGCTTGGAACCTGGACAAGGCGTAACAAGCGCTTCTGTAAGAGAGCTGCGTTTCATTTAGGTTGCTGAGTGTCCACATAACACCGAGAGGCGGGGTGACTATGAAAGGTTACGCAGGTACCTTGGACTTGTACAGGTTCTTTACATTTTCATGTGGGATATCTAGGCATAAGTGTGAGTACAGTATGAAAATATATCTTACAAAAATTGTGTGTGTAGCTGTGGACCGGATTCATCCGAATCAGCATGTAGTCTCAGTGATGGGCTCTTGTGGACGCGTTCAGTAAGAGACGGGGAATTATTTTCCTAGCTGAACGACGGCTAATGAAGAATTGTTCTGTTCCATGGAGCCGGTCGTGATAGTAGTGATACATTTTTCAAACCTTCTTCTGTTGCTGCTTCGATATTTTTCCCAGTGTCGTACTTGTGACCGCCTCTATCGTCTAGTGGTCAGAGTTCCTGGCTACAGATCCAGAGGTCCCGTGTTCGATTCCCGGCGCTACTAGTTTTTCTGAGAACTAGTGGGTCTGGAACGGGGTCCTCTCCGCCTCGTGAGGATAATTGAGGAGTTACTTGAATGGAAAAGTAGCATCTCCGGTCTAGAAAACTGAGATTAACGGCCGTGGGAATCAGTTGCGCTGACCACGCGACACCGTCAAACCGCAAAAGTTGGCACTATCATCGCCGACAAGCGGCGGTCGCTCGGTCGGTATAGTACGCTTGCGGACTGAAAGCCACGGAGCCTTCTTCCATCCCCATTCATTATCCGTTCGTAAACTGTTGTTAATCGCTTATATTTGTCTATGATCTGTAGTGCTTATTAGACCTGCAAGGACATATATAAACGGAAGGCATTATAAAGTGTGAATATTAATATTGACACAAATTATAAAAAACGAATAGAGCGGATTTAGATGCAACACTCTAGACTCGAATTTGGGAAGTGCTCTTTCCTGGTCTTGGCCAGGTCGCTGACAATCCTGATTGAGGTGTTTTGAGGTTTCCCTCGGTCGTGAGAAAACACCCCGTTTTGGCTATGACCACTTCCTTCTTGATCCTTTCCAATTCAGTAGTATTACCATCACTTGATGCTACAGAAAGCATCATATCACACACAGAAACGCCAACATACAAGATCACAGTAATATACAGCGCATTGTGCCAAGAGATTCGGAGCTAAAGTGTGGTGCGGCGTCACGCGAAGTGTCGAGTCACTTCTGTAGTCTACACACGATGAGATTTGTTTGCATAAACTGACGAAGGAGATGGTGGAGTAGAAGAAGTTTGTGACGAAGGAGAAGACGAACTTGGTGCTGGCGGTATGTAAACTGTGTGATTTGTTTGCATAAACTGACGAGGGAGGTGGTGCAGGAGAAGAAGAAGTTTGTGACGAAGGAGAAGACGAACTTTGTGCTGGCGGTATGTAAACTGTGTGATTTGTTTGCATAAACTGACGANCCGGTCGTGATAGTAGTGATACATTTTTCAAACCTTCTTCTGTTGCTGCTTCGATATTTTTCCCAGTGTCGTACTTGTGACCGCCTCTATCGTCTAGTGGTCAGAGTTCCTGGCTACAGATCCAGAGGTCCCGTGTTCGATTCCCGGCGCTACTAGTTTTTCTGAGAACTAGTGGGTCTGGAACGGGGTCCTCTCCGCCTCGTGAGGATAATTGAGGAGTTACTTGAATGGAAAAGTAGCATCTCCGGTCTAGAAAACTGAGATTAACGGCCGTGGGAATCAGTTGCGCTGACCACGCGACACCGTCAAACCGCAAAAGTTGGCACTATCATCGCCGACAAGCGGCGGTCGCTCGGTCGGTATAGTACGCTTGCGGACTGAAAGCCACGGAGCCTTCTTCCATCCCCATTCATTATCCGTTCGTAAACTGTTGTTAATCGCTTATATTTGTCTATGATCTGTAGTGCTTATTAGACCTGCAAGGACATATATAAACGGAAGGCATTATAAAGTGTGAATATTAATATTGACACAAATTATAAAAAACGAATAGAGCGGATTTAGATGCAACACTCTAGACTCGAATTTGGGAAGTGCTCTTTCCTGGTCTTGGCCAGGTCGCTGACAATCCTGATTGAGGTGTTTTGAGGTTTCCCTCGGTCGTGAGAAAACACCCCGTTTTGGCTATGACCACTTCCTTCTTGATCCTTTCCAATTCAGTAGTATTACCATCACTTGATGCTACAGAAAGCATCATATCACACACAGAAACGCCAACATACAAGATCACAGTAATATACAGCGCATTGTGCCAAGAGATTCGGAGCTAAAGTGTGGTGCGGCGTCACGCGAAGTGTCGAGTCACTTCTGTAGTCTACACACGATGAGATTTGTTTGCATAAACTGACGAAGGAGATGGTGGAGTAGAAGAAGTTTGTGACGAAGGAGAAGACGAACTTGGTGCTGGCGGTATGTAAACTGTGTGATTTGTTTGCATAAACTGACGAGGGAGGTGGTGCAGGAGAAGAAAAAGTTTGTGACGAAGGAGAAGACGAACTTTGTGCTGGCGGTATAAACTGTGTGATTTGTTTGCATAAACTGACTAGGGAGATGGTGGAGGTGAAGAAGAAGTTTGTGATGAAGGAGAAGACGAACTTTGTGCTGGCGGTATAAACTGTGTGATTTGTTTGCATAAACTGACGAGGGAGATGGTGCAGGAGAAGAAGAAGTTTGTGACGAAGGAGAAGACGAACTTGGTGCTGGCGGAATGTAAACTGTGTGATTTGTTTGCATAAACTGACGAGGGAGATGGTGCAGGAGAAGAAGAAGTTTGTGACGAAGGAGAAGACGAACTTGGTGCTGGCGGAATGTAAACTGTGTGATTTGTTTGCATAAACTGACGAGGGAGATGGTGCAGGAGAAGAAGAAGTTTGTGACGAAGGAGAAGACGAACTTGGTGCTGGCGGAATGTAAACTGTGTGATTTGTTTGCATAAACTGACGAGGGAGATGGTGCAGGAGAAGAAGAAGTTTGTGACGAAGGAGAAGACGAACTTGGTGCTGGCGGAATGTAAACTGTGTGATTTGTTTGCATAAACTGACGAGGGAGATGGTGCAGGAGAAGAAGAAGTTTGTGACGAAGGAGAAGACGAACTTGGTGCTGGCGGAATGTAAACTGTGTGATTTGTTTGCATAAACTGACGAGGGAGATGGTGCAGGAGAAGAAGAAGTTTGTGACGAAGGAGAAGACGAACTTGGTGCTGGCGGAATGTAAACTGTGTGATTTGTTTGCATAAACTGACGAGGGAGATGGTGCAGGAGAAGAAGAAGTTTGTGACGAAGGAGAAGACGAACTTGGTGCTGGCGGAATGTAAACTGTGTGATTTGTTTGCATAAACTGACGAGGGAGATGGTGCAGGAGAAGAAGAAGTTTGTGACGAAGGAGAAGACGAACTTGGTGCTGGCGGAATGTAAACTGTGTGATTTGTTTGCATAAACTGACGAGGGAGATGGTGCAGGAGAAGAAGAAGTTTGTGACGAAGGAGAAGACGAACTTGGTGCTGGCGGAATGTAAACTGTGTGATTTGTTTGCATAAACTGACGAGGGAGATGGTGCAGGAGAAGAAGAAGTTTGTGACGAAGGAGAAGACGAACTTGGTGCTGGCGGAATGTAAACTGTGTGATTTGTTTGCATAAACTGACGAGGGAGATGGTGCAGGAGAAGAAGAAGTTTGTGACGAAGGAGAAGACGAACTTGGTGCTGGCGGAATGTAAACTGTGTGATTTGTTTGCATAAACTGACGAGGGAGATGGTGCAGGAGAAGAAGAAGTTTGTGACGAAGGAGAAGACGAACTTGGTGCTGGCGGAATGTAAACTGTGTGATTTGTTTGCATAAACTGACGAGGGAGATGGTGCAGGAGAAGAAGAAGTTTGTGACGAAGGAGAAGACGAACTTTGTGCTGGCGGTATGTAAACTGTGTGATTTGTTTGCATAAACTGACGGAGGAGATGGTGGAGGAGAAGAAGAAGGTTGTGACGAAGAAGACGAACTTGGTTCTGGCGGTAGTGATGACGTTGGTGGCGGTAATGAAGTGGAACAAGAAGAGAAAGAGGACGGAAGTTAAAGAGGACATGATGGTGGCGATACAGGAGGAATTGAGGAAGATAGGAAAGCAATTCCAGAGGAGAGATTAGTGACGAAGTGAATTCCATGTTGGAGCGGTTAAGTTGAGACCATAGGAGCTTCGTCGTAACCTTTGGAGTGTTAGTGCCGTGTATACAGGAAGTTGAATACTTACCTCGGCTATTGCTTCATCCATTTGCCACAATGAAACGCCACTCAGCTCCGCGTATGTCATGTTACGGGTTCCAAAACCGAGTCATGGGGGTTCTGTTGTGGAGTCCGAATCCTTGTCCAGACGTAATCCAGTCACTCCCGTTAGCCAGATCGTACTACCACGGCGGGCGGTGAATATTAAAGTTACGGCCGCGTACACTCTTATCCTTTTGGCAGATAGCGGTTGGGTTTGGTTCTTAGCCAGAAGCACTCGCACACACACACACGCACAACCGAAACCGAAAGTCACCAATGTAACAGAAATGAATCATGTAAGATTTGAGGTTTTCTTCTGGCCCAATACTCCAATGCGACATCTCAACTGCCCTCGACCACGGTTATTCGAAGACCGTCTCGTTCTCAATACTCCAATACTCAATACTCTGTACGTGTCGTAAGCTCTGCTTATACAGGGTGCTTCACGACTTTAGGGCATAACTGCAGAAGGTGATTTCCTAGGTCTTTGTGATCAAGAAAGTTCATATAAACATGTGTCCGATTTTGGACGGTTACGGAGTTATGACCGTTTCTTCATTCCCGTACACGCCCTCGTGTGAACCGCGTCTGTCATCTGGCGGGTCGCTATTTTTAGCCAGCTACAGACAGAGCGTTCTCGTTATTTCGACACTTGAGAAGTACCTAAGGCGTCGTGGGTTGGTATGTCCGGCGCGGTTCACAACCGAGCGGCAGCCTGTGTTGCGGCCGGCTGTGGCATTTTCGAAAATCAGCTTTAAGCACCAATAAATTCAAATTAAAAGTTCATACTTTAAATGTATCATGTATTATGCTGGTTTATTATTTTGTTCCGTTTATTGTCAGTAATCGTTACCTTCTATTCTGAGTTTAAAACTGTCTTAACTCCGTAACTGTCCAAAATCGGACACATGTTTATATGAACTTTTTTGATCACAAAGACCTAGGAAATCACCTCCTGCAGTTATGCCCTAAAGTCGTGAAACACTCTGTATATACAGCGATCGAAAGAAGAAGACATGGATAATTGATAGATATGGGGGACCTAGTGGTGATAAACCCCTAATAAGAACAAGAATAAGAAAGAGAAGAAGACGGAGAATATGTAAGAGAAATGAGAGAAAGCAGGAAAAAACAAAGAGCAGGAAGGAAAATGAGATGATCGATTAGAAAGATCAGAAGAGGAAGAGGAGGAAGAAGAAGAAGAAGATGAAGAAGAAGCAAGTAGCATACGAATGTCAGTAATCATGAACGCTTTACGGAAACCAGTGGTACAGGAGTTGCAGGAAATTACTAAAGAAACGATAGGACTAGGATTGGAGTCAACGGCAGTAACGAAAACGTGCGTACAATGGGAAAAACAGAGGAATAGAGGAAGGCAGTAGGATCATGTAAAGCCAGTAATAGAAGCAGATCGTCGTTTTATGAACCAAGGACTGGCTGGGTGTGTTATTTCCTCGTCGCTGTCAATTACCACAGTCTACTTAGCAACGTAGACACAAGCATGTAGCGCTCTACGGTTGTAATATGAACTAGAAGATACAACTTCTCACCGTCCCTTTGGCGCAGAGGATAGCGCGTTGGACTTCTAATCCAAAGGTCGTGGGTTCGATCCCCACAAGGGATGAATACAAATTTTTATTGTACATCTGAAGTATGTTTCGTATGTTGTCAAAATTGAGGAATTAGTTTATATGAGGTGAAGTAAAAGAGATGTGAATTTTTTATTAACGAGTGTTTTTTTTCCGAATTATTTAATCATTATTTATGATGCTATGCTTGATATTATTATTGCAGTTATCATTGGTAATAGTAGTGCAATTAGACCGACGAAAATTATGAAGATTTTTTTTCCCCTTAGCACTACAGCCCCAGTGGGCCTAGGCCTACCTCCATGAACTTCTCCGTTCACTTCGGTTTTTCTAGATCTTACACATTCGGTAGGACTCCTTGGGCGGGTGATCAGCTCGTCGCAAGGCCTCTACCTGTACACAAACACAGAAAAACGCACACACACAAACTAAACGTCCATACCCTGAGTGGGATTCGAACCCATGATCCCGGTTTCCACGCGAGCGAAGACAGTATATGCCTTAGACCGCTCGGCTACCGTGACCGGCTTATGAAGTTATATAATGTTCATATTACCTTGTATTATGTGTAGTTATGAAGCCCATACAGGTAAACGTAAGGTTATCCGTGTTCTTAACTAATTAAGCACTACCACATGAAGGCATATGGGGGGGGGGGTGTAGATCCACTTTTTTGATCTCGGTACTAGTTGGAAGTGAGTGGTCAGCTTCACGCCTCGGCCGCTTTACCCCCGGGGCAAGACCCCCCGATTAGGACCCAGCAGTAGCCAGTCGTGATACCGACTACCAGCGTCTGTAGTTCTTAATTTTCTTAATTATATTTAATCGACAGTATTAACATGGGGCCGTGTGACATGAGTGTCTTCTGAGGGGAGTCTACGTGGCGTCGATTAATAAAAAGTTCGTGAAATTTTGTTTGCTAAAAGATCTTTTGAAGTAATTACAACCTTTAAGGGTCGTACTTTCTTCTTCTTTACTGGAGCTACAACTTTGTGTGGGTCTTTGCCCCCTCCATGGTTTCATAAAAGTAGAATTTTAATGGGTGCGATCGTACCCCTCGACCAAACTGGGACTGATAGATGACCCAACATGTGAAAGGTACCTACAAGAAGACGAATCAGCCACACATATCCTATGTAATTGTGAGGCCATAGCTTACTTAAGATTTCTTGACCAGGGTCAGTTCTTCATGGAACCAAGTGACTTTTATGACGCCCCCATAAATAAAGCCCTACATTTCATTCCAAGTGTAGGATTAATAAAGGGTTGATCCAAAGGGGAAGCACAATAGTTCATTGAAGGTCGCAGTGCGAGGGCCGTATTTTATGGCCCATCCCTTACACACATACATACATACCTTTAGACCAAAGATCATACTTTACATCACAAAATAACGACGTGACGGCCAGGCGACATCTGTATTTAGATTTTTAAAGGCAATAGGCCTCGTTAGTGAACTTGTGCAACTACAAATGCAAAACTTCGTACGAAGATAGTTAAGTTCTAATCGAATTTGTAGAATTCGATAGTGATCTGTTTTGAACGAGTATTTGTATTTAAGGAAACTGAAAACGTTCTGAAGTTGTCACGTCGGTGGCTATGCAGCGGTGTTCCGCGAACTTTTATCTGTTGTAAGAAATTAATTGTAGAAGTGTATTCGTTTTATTTTATCCCACTTACCGTGTTTCATGTGCTTGTATTTTATTCTCAGCCACTGCACTGATTAAATAAGATGATGCTTGTTTATTCTTTATTACATGCTGTGATTCTTTATGTACAGTGATGATGGAAGTTTCCTCTGAAACATCTGTGAACTCATACCAGATTGCATGACGCTACATCCCTTATCATAGTATCTGTTCTTCAAGATATCTTTGAAGTTAATGTATAGGAGGACGTTATTATATCTGTACGCAAAATTAAGTTCGGCAAAACCATATTTATAAAAATCTCTTGTGTTGGTTTGAGAGATCAGAGAAGCTGACAGAAAGACGTACCACCGTTAAGTTCCCCATTACGTTTTTTTATTCTGCGATGGAGAATCAGTAAATAAGACACAAACGGAAGTGAAACAGCTGTAGTGGATGTAATAGGTTTCCTGTGTCTTATCACTAGGTAGCAGCACAGTCCAGCTTCATGATAGTCTAGATTTCAGGCTCGCATGCTCATGTTCAGAGGCTGGTTGCAGTAGTCAAAATGGTGACCGTGTTTGAGGAATGTACTACGGAAGAGCAGCATTCTGATGTGCGGTTTTTTGTGGCAGAAAGGACTCAATTATTTCCTCAAATATTTCCTGTTTAGGTGAGAAGTGTTTGTCGCGTGAAGCGCTTCACAACTGGGTAGAGAAATTCTCTCAAGGACGTTCGGAAGTCAGATAATGCCCGACCAGCGGGTGAAAGAGTTGATTCTAGCTGACAGGAGGATAACGATGGGCAGTGTAGCAACTGCACTGTGATGCCCCTTGGTCTAGCATACAGCATAATGCCTGATCGTTTGATGTTCGGAAATTGTGCGCACTGTGGGTGTCCAGAGATCTGAAGGATCGAGAAAAAGTGGGTCTGCCTTTGCAACGTCTCTTACGGTATGCAGATGAAGGAGAAGATATGCTTAACAGGATTGTTACTGGGGACGAATCGTGGGTGCATCACTGGCAACCCGAATCAAAGCTTGCTTCAGTACAATGGAAATTTCTCGGTTCACTTTCAGCCAAAAAGTTTAAGGTTACGCCGTCACCTGAGAAGGTTATGCTTACCGCATTTTAGGATTCTCAGGGAGTAGTGTTACTTCATTTTCAGAAACGTGGTGAAAATGTGAGTTCTGCATCGTGCTGTGAAGTTGTGTTCAAGTTTCACGATGCTGTTCGCAGAAATCGTCCAGGCTACCTGGCAAGAGGAGTGCTGGTTCATGACAATTCCAGACCCCATACAGCCCCAGAGAACTGCAGTGGGAACTTGTTGAGCATCCGCCTTAGAGCCCGGACTTGGCCCCTAGTGACTTCCATCTGTTTGGTCCGCTAAATAACCACCTTGGTGACAAACGTTTCGCTGATGAGAGAGAGGTTGAAACGGAATTGGGAAATTGGTTGAGACAACAGTCAAGAGACTTCTATTTCCATTGCTGCCGGTTTCGACGCATTGGTAAAGCAATTGGACATATGCATCAATGTTGGCGGAGGATATGTCGAGAAATAAATGTGTTTTCCAGGTTTGAATATCACGTGTTTTACGTTTTATATCCATTTGTGACCTAATTACTGGCTCACCCTCGTATGTGCGTCAGTAACGTAAAATTTGTAAGGAATTGGCGTAGACCTAATTCCTCTTTCCTTCACCCCCCCTAAAGCCTAAAAAACGTGTTTATAAAACAATTATGTCATGTGTATTCCCTAGACATGCCATCTTACTGAGCTAAACATTGTGCACGAACATAAACATCCGACAGTAAACACTGCCAGTCATTTATTCCTATAAAAGACTATGCTGATTGGAATGATAACGTAACAAGAATTTCTGGGAAGAACAAGACATCAGCTTTTCTTAAAACCTTTACGCCTCTATGATGAGGCTAGCAAGAACAGTATATTAATAAATATACAATTTGATTTTTTTTTCATAGTTTCCGCTAGGCTATGGGTTCCAACTGCATGTGAGTTGTCAAAATCTCGCACCGTCGCCATGTTTTCAATTCATTACGACAAAAACATATTTAATGCAGAGGTTATGTTCGCGTTTGTGATGTATTCCCGTATAACACTTCGCATGAGTCATTAGTTATCGTCATCAAGCAGAGAGCTAAATATAGGTGCAGATTACGTATGGCCGTCATGTTGTGCGTTGTGAACGATACGAGTAGAGGTAGTGTGGCCGCCAGTGACATTATGTTCTTGTCACGTTTCGTTAGAATCCGTCATTTGGTTCAGATTTTATTGGGGGGGGCTGACATACGGACATGATAATACCATACAGTTTGCATCTTCTTGTAACCTATCGAGAAAATAACGTAAAAATTCCAGCCCTTCCTCCAAGAAAACATACGAAATTACGAGGATCAGTCTGCTATTATAAAAATTAACTTTGGTTATTTTGAGTATCGAATTAAACAAGAATGCGTTTTGTGCACGAAATGTTGGACGGTTTAAAATGAAAACGTTCTTTGTGGTTAGAATTCCAGCCTGTGAGCCATTCAGCCCGGCGGATTCCCGTAACCACTTTCAAATCGCAGCCGGCTAGGCTAGAGCGCCCTAAACAGGTTGATTTGTATTAAAATTGTTGTTGTAGACAATACAGGCAATGCATACACTTACTGTTATATATCTTGAAATTGTTGAGCTGGCCATCACAGTGATGCTCACTCAAATTATTGAGGTACCGGATTCAAATCTTATGATATTATTCTTTTGTTTTCTTCGGCGCTGAATAACTTCTGGAGTAAAGTAAAGTTGTCCCTGTGCTTAACTAACGTACGGGGGAGTGGATGTATAGATCCACGTTTTCTTCACCTAGGCATTAGCTGGAAGTGAGTAGTCAGCTTCACGCCCCGGCCGCTTTACCCCCCTTGGTACCCATGGGATAGGTAGTTGGGTGGACCCCAGAGCCGGCCTGGACGACGTGGAGAAGAGACATTTTTTTACCCTCTCGTGACTCGAACTCCGACCCCTCGCTCTTCCAGCCCGTAGCAAGTCGCTGTACCGCCTACGCTATCCCGGCTCTCAGTGACTTTAATATAATGGTAATAAAGTTGACTTGGTTGACTAGTGGGTCCTACATCCGCTGGTTCACTGTCTGCGTGTAACGAATAAAATCAGCTAAAATCGCCGCTTGTCGGCGAAGTTTAGTACCAAGTTTTGCAGATAGAGGGTATCACGTGGTCAGCGCAACGAATCCTCACGGCCGTTAATTTCAGTTTTCTAGACCGGAGTCTCTATTTCATTGAAATAGCTCCTTCAATTATCATCACGAGGCTGAGTGCACCCGTTTCCAGACCCACTACTTCTCAGAAAAAATCTGGTAGCGCCGGGAATCGAACCCGGACCTCTGGATCTGTAACCAGGAACGCTGGCCGCTAGACCACAGAAGCGGTTATAAAATCAGCCATTACGAATTTAAATTAAAATGGATGTAACATATTTTCGGTTTGCAGTTTTTACACCATTTCCATGGTTATTGTGTTTTGTATCGGCTGCCAGGACCCCATTTATGAAAACGTTGCCAGCCATAGAATTGCAGTTCGCCTGCGATAGCTTCCAGTGCAACGGAAATATTTAACTTGTGGTTACTAATTAATCCTTTCCCTCCAGAGAAAGACACAGTTCGTTTGCTTTGAGTGCTTGTAATGTTTGAAAGTGATGGTGAAGAGAACACCATTTAAATCCATTTTTGTAGTGTTTCAACAGAGAATTGCAAGTTACTGTGGACTACAGTGGTCACGTGATCTGCTCATAAGGCGCGTACTGCCTGCGACCGTTCGAACTTGGGACCGTTGTTATGATTCATTCGGAATGTAGACTGTCTATTTGTTCTGTGTTTGTGTTATCCTGTGCGTGTAGAGACCTTGCGATTGACTGACACCCCGTCCATGGAGTCCTACCGAAAGTATAAAGAAGATTATTTATATCAGAAGTTAATTCTCATTCGGAACAGGCCAGAGGGCTGAATCCGTAAGCTTGAAGATGAAGAACTACGAATTACTATGGAAGTACAGAAATAAGGGAAAACAAGAACTCGCGCAGTGAAACGGCTTAAGAATGCACATTATGTCTTCTGTTTTAATTCAACCCACAATATCCGTATTTATCCACGCTTTTGATATGCTGTGAAAACATTTGTCTCAGAATCGGTGTGGTTTGTGTTTCTGCAGCAATTTCTATATGGAAGAATGCGCATTGAAGTCCACATTATCTGCCTTTCCATGGTCATGAATCATAGCAACTTAAAAGTCATAGAATTCTGTGGCCATCAAAGGAAAGCCTATTGAGTTACCCCGGATTTATGTAACATTATACATCCTTTATTTCCGCTGCTTATAATTCTTGAACAAGGAAAAACTTCGGTATGATCCGAAGCGATTGGGATTTTTAAACGTTATGCTGGTACTGGGATATTTCTAAACGGCATTTTGAGTGTTTCTACCAGATAGGACGAGGAACTATAGATTTTAAATTCCATAAGTTGATGCAACATTGTCAAATAAGATGTCGCAGTGTATTTTATATATTGCGTAACCATGGAAGTACCTACTCCAAACTCGTTACAGTATTTTTTTGTGATTCAGCATGAAACTGCTTTCCCGAAATATAAAAGAGGGTAAGCCCTATAAAATAATGCAGCATTTTGTAAAGTATATGTTTATGTATATCTGTTTAATTTGTCATGATTTTAAAGTGACTGAAGACGGAGTTTGGATTGGTAATCGGATTTATTGAACTCTTACAGCTCGTAACCACAAGAAATTATAACCGTTGCACTAATTCACACACTAGAGTTCACTAGAGCACACACTCGAGCCTTCTCAGCCTGCTGTGTCTTCATCAGTCGTCTGCTAACGGCTTCCAATAGCGGACGCTCCCATCCTGGGTTCAGCTCACAACAACTAGAACCCCAGCGGTTATCAAACTCACTTGCTCACCAACCATTTGACGCCTCACCCTACTGACTGACTAACTGCCCTGCTTGTCACATCTCGGTACTGACCGCACAGAAAATACCGTTCTTCTGTTGCTGTTTACGGACCATTGTGTAGTTGTTTTCTTCGGGATCGTTGCTTATTTTGGATTCAATTTTGTGTGGATTATTCACGGAAATCATAACACCTTGCATTCAGAATATTCAAGCTAATAACATCTCGAATAAATCTTCATATTTTACGGCCATTTGCAGAGAATCCAGGCTTAACCATTTAAATATCGCAGTGCTGTTAGATCAGTCTGCACCTCTACTCTTTTGTTTTGCGCTGGGGATGGATGGTAACTAACCTGACGGCAGTTCCGGACATGTTTACGTAATGTTGACGTTAATATATTCAGTCTGTCGGCTAGAGATGAAACTTCAGAGACCTTGTACATTTCATTCACGGTACTTTGGATTACAGAGGCAATTACATTTATAACTAAAAATGTAATCCTTGTTATATGACATTATTAATTACCTAGGACTGTATTTACAGCTTTTCGCAGAGCGAACACAACTAAATTAAAAGCAGTATGATCAGCACTTAGAAAAGGAGTGGTTTCGAAAAACGGCGTGTTTTATCGCATTTCATCGGGTGTCTTGCACGATTAAATATGTGACCCACGTTGCATGGAAGCAAGGAAGGAAGGCAGGCACAATTGCCACGGTTCGGAAACAATTGAAAGTGATAAACCAGGAACACTGTAAGTAAGCGTCGACATTTGCCCAAGAACAATCGACACAGTTTTTTTAAACAGAATAAACTGTACAGACCTACGTAGTCAGACGTGGCTGGTCACAACCGAATGCGCAATGGATGTAGTTGAGTGCACTTGAGAGAGTACGGGGAGGGGGGTGGGGGGGGTCTAGTCAAGGAGCAGCTGTGACGGAATCTACTTCTAACTAGCTAATTCCAAGGAGTTGAGTCCTTCTTGAGAAGCCACTAGTCACTCAGTCACTTCAAGAATTTCACAACATTTTATGGAACCAGGATATTCAACTCCGGAGTCACAAGAGAGCTCCTCCACTGGCCCCTATCCTGAGCCACATGAGTCCAGTCCATACCAACCAATATCTAGGTCTTCGTAGTGGCAATGTACTAAATCTCATCTCCATTTTCCTTAGCGTAGGTCGTTTATCCAAAGGATCAATCCAAATTCGAGGCCCTTTGTGATATTTCACAAAAAACAAATATTTTATTGTGAGGAGTTGTTAGCCCCACGTCCAACACCAAGCTGGAGGACCATCCCTTGTTGGCTGTCCGCGACTGCTTACTTAGCAGGTATTCGCAGCTACCCTCCATATCTGGAGGCCGTCTCCTCCATTCGCAACCTGAGGACGCACCATGCCGTGGTGACAAGGGACCCACCTAACATGGGAGTCTACCTTAGTAGTTCTATTTTATAACTATTTCCATATTAGTGCTTGTTTCGGACAAACATAAGTAGGGAACAGATTTTTAGGCGCAAATGAGTTAGAAAATATTTGTATTTGATGTGCCATAAAAGCAAAAAAAAATGTCATATAAAGTCCAGCATGTTTTTTAATCAAATGCACATGGTTGCATAAAGCACTCACCAGAGGTCATCAGTGTCTCAAACCGAAAGCTTGTCGCAGCGAACCACGAAAGTTGTCTTTAAAATGGGTATCGGAATCTGTGTCGGTTATCAAGGAAGAGTAGGGGCCACGTCACGAGGTGCCAGTCTTGTGGGCTTGTAATACACACTGTTGCTAACGTTGAAGTCTTTCAGGACTTCCGAGTCAACTAGCCCCCTCCCCCCGTATACTCATGGAATATCGTACATGATTTAAAACCCTTTATTCTTACTGAAACAGAAGCGAAGTGTTTGTTTTACAGCATCAGCTTCCGAGCCCTCGATTTTATTCCGTTTATCTTGAATGTCTTTGATTTATTTTATTGTTTTTGACAGGAAATGCGTGGTCTTTTCCAGCTTTAGACTGCGATATAAAACTGAAATTTATGTGCATATAGGTCAAGTCAGTTTTTAGCGCCTTCATTTCATTTGAGTCGTTAAATATTTCTCGCGATATTGCAGTCACTATTTATAGCAACAGAAGATTTCAGTGCTTTCTGCGTGATGCAGAATGGCATTCACCTAGGTTCCTCAACGTACGAATATAATTACTGGAGTTGGGGGAAATGGTTTGTCAGGGGCTTTGTTTTGAATTAGCTCTATTGTAGCATACGGTTTTCACGACGCCTTGCTACCCATTACTTACTAGTGCGTCTACATCTGCGTAAATCACGCGACTTGACAGACCGTGAACAAAGCAGGCACTGCCGTGTAACAAATACTAGTGTACCGTAGGTACATTGCTGAAGTCATGTTTGTAATGACAGTCTAGTGCGTTAGTTTAGAGATGATATGGTCCTGATGACAAATGCATGTAGAAGGTCGTGGAAGAACCAGTATCCGTGGAATGCGCTGGTGTCCTCGCTGTTGCTTACAAAGCGTGAAAAGATTCCACGTAGCCGTCTTCGCGTGAATTACAGAACGACAGCCACGGTGTGTAAGAAGAGATTATGTCAATTGGCACTGTGTATTTATGTGCTATAGTCACATCGTGTCTAATGGACTGATCACATATCCCTGTCCGCATGGGGTTTTTTCTCCTTAACTGTTCAGTGGATTTCAAAGAAATTTGATATAGAGTTAAACGTTGTCGTGTACATTACATTTTTCCCAGTATTGGTCCGGTATCCCTTGTTTTACATGTAGGCCTAATGAGGCTTGATATGTTTTCTTAAAACTGCTCATTTTATGTGATACTCTTTTCCTGAGATTAAGTCGTCCGGAGCGCGAAGCTCCACCACTCACATGCATCTGATGCCGAGGTCAGGGGCGGCGCAATACCACAGGTTGAATGGAGCGGGCTGGGGCGGCTCTTCTTGGATTTCTCTTAAGTGAAACTAATTTATGTGCATATCGGACAGTTCCTTGGCGGTGACACTGATGTGTTATCCAGCAGTTTGAATCTGGACACCAGTGACGGTTTTCGTCACGTTGGTAATTTCATGTTGTTAATTGTGACGAGGTTCGAGAAAGTTCGTCCGCTTTAAACTGAGGAAGGGGAAGAATTTCATGTCACTTGGAGCAGCATTTAGGCTTACGCGTGCCCTGCCCGAGGATAAAAATGCGTGGAGCTTCATCCTACCACCTCTCATGTGTTTATGGTGTGTTGTTTTAATAAGCCGCTACGAACGTCCACATAATGGATGAAAACATAAATGGTATCAGCTGCTCGAGAAATTCCGTAGTTTTATCAAATCCAGTTTGTCAGTGCCATTATCCTGAACTGATCGCATCTAATCCACGTCACATTCTAAATCTGTAACGTTCATTTTAATAATATCCTCCCATTTATGCTTAGTTCGTCTAAGTGATACCTTCCCTCGAGGCGTTATGACCAGCATTTTGCAGTTCCTAGTTTTTTCTACGTATCATGCCCATCTTATCCAGTACCACAATGCAGAGTGTAATTAAAATGCTCGGTCAGTATAGCAACTTGGCTACGGACTGCATGACGAAGGAATCCATGTTCAATTCCCGTCAGAGGCAAGGGATTTTTCCACTTCCCATAACTTCCAGACCGGCCCTGGGGCCCCCGTAGCCTCCTGTATCATGGGTACCTTTTGGGGGGGGGATGTAAGCGGCAGGAGCGTGAAACTGACCACTCTAATTTGGTGCCGAGATTAAGAACGATGGAGCTGTACCTCCACCTCCCAATTCGTCTTCTTGGCGTGGTGCTTAATTAATTAAGGCCAGAGACATATTTACCTTATCGCTTAAGATGATTGTCTTTGTCAGTAGAAGGATTTGTCGTGTTATGCTGTTCAGTGTGTTCATGAACTCCGGCGGCAGCCATGGTGCGTCTTAACTGGCACGGTGGTCAGTGAGGGGCGAGGCCTCGATACCAAGGTCTTCCTTTCAGTTAACCTGGTATTCTAGTTCGGAGATGTAATGTCGCCGCTGTTAGTGCAAGTGATTGCAATGGCAACACTATGCAGCTTGTCGACCTTGGGTTCATGTCCTTGACGTCTGGGCAAGAATTCGCAAAGGTCTTCAAATAACTGTCTCCCAGAGATATCTGCCAGTTTAGGTTTCATTCGTCTGCAGCTCTTCATCGTCCTGTTATCAGGGTAACAAAATCTGGGAAGATGAAACGGGCTGTACTGGTAGAACGTATCTCGAGTCGAGAAGGGACGAGATCCCTTAGGATACAGATGTAGTTTGGAGGATGATATTAAAATGGATCTCGAATGAACTTAGCATGAATATGTAAAATTTTCAGCTGGTATAGTACAAAGTCAAGTGGCAGCTTCAGATGAAGAAAATACTAAATGTAGTAAACTTTTGATTTCAGAAAAAGCTGACAGTTTTTTCAGCAGCTGGTCGGTTATTAATTTCAAAAAAGGATTCTGTTCCATGAAGCCGGAAATGCGTAAATGTCTCGTCGTGAAGAGATACTTACGGGAGTGGAGGCAAATCTCCACATTTACTTAATCTCGGTTCTCGATAGAAGGGAATGATCAACTGACGCTTCAAAAGTCTTATCCCCGACGAAAGAGACCGCGGTACCTATTGGTTGTGAGACCGTCTAGACGGTCTAGACCCCACAGATGACCTAGACGACCTAGACACATTGCTGGCTAACAGCATAAAGATATCTAATAGGCCAAAGTGTGTACCATGGAAAGCGTTGTAGAGTGTCCTTGGAATTGCTATGCCATCTGGCTGCTGGTTGCGAGACTTACATAGCGCACCTAGACGGCAGAAATGTGCGTAAATGAGACGCACCTTTCTGGTGATGCCGCACAGTGGAGTGGCCGATCTTCGTGTGCAGCATTGCTGTACATTTTTCTGGAGCAAAACATACTGCATGGCTATATTTCATAAAAGTGGTGGTCCTGCGTACAGCAGCATGGATACTATTATTGGTGAATGGAATTTGCTGATCAAGATGGCGTCAGAATTGTAAGTAGTGTGGTAGTAAATTGAAGAAAATATATAGTCACGTGTATGAGTGACTATAGACGGATTTTGGATTTAAGTTCGGATTTATTGGACTCTTTGATACAGTGTTTGACTACATTTTGCAATTCACTATTACACACACACACACTAATGTCCACAGTAAGGCCTTCACTAGCCGTTGCTTAGTAGCGGCTTTCAATGTCGGACGTTTGACTTCCTCTGGGTTCCCGAACTGTCCCCGGTTTTAGGTACCAGCTTCTGACAGCAGCAGCGTACAACAACTGAACCGCAGCACTTCTCTGACTCAACTGACTTTCATTGACTATCCTGTTTATAATATATCAATACGGACCGCACGGAAAACACCGTTCCATTATTGCTTTGCAGTTGTTGCCGTGGCAACATCAATGTTTGTGACGCCGTTACTTAGCAACGGCTGTTGTATACCTGCTGTCGCGGTCGTTGTCTAACAGTGGTCTACATGCCACAAAATTGTACCTCGTCCAGTGTTATTATATCGGTGAATGACGCATTTTCGCCATATTACAATCCGATTTGAGTCTTAGAGAGCAGTGAGGGTGTTCTGAATCTATTCAGATAAACGGCAGTAATCAGTCCATTGTTTTCTGATGTCTTTATATTCGCAGAACACAGAAAGACGCTTCCGGAGCTGTATTCGACCTAACAGTCACCGGGATATACATAACTACATACAGTTCCCAAAAACTTCTCAACGTGGTGTCACTCTGAAGCGCCAGACTTGCATTCAGAAGGCAATGGGTTTGAATATCGGCTCAGGTAACGGGTAGCCCGGTATTGCTCAGTCTGGGAAAATGGCGGTATCTAACATTAGAGCACGACCACCCCCTCCTAATTACTCATGTATCATTCGTGATTGTATTCCCGTCTCATTCAACGCTATGGGTGTAGCTTCTGTAGCTGAAACAGCGCAGGATATTAATGAATTTCCGTTTTAGAAATAAACGATTTCTTATAGTAGTGACAAGCATTTCCTCCCTCTATATCTCCGTCTACGATGACAATGCAAGGCGCCCGTAATAAGTTTCATAACGTAGAAGCTACGTTCACCACAGTTTCGTTGCTGGTCATCCGTGTAAGCTGTAAGCAAGCAGTCACTTAAACGCCGCGGTAAGTAATGAAACGTGGGTCGATGGGGATGTATATTCTTAATTTAATGACAATAAATGAACGGTTCAGTATTTCGGTATAGTTTGTTTTGAGAAGCAGCGGGGAGAAAAGCGGACATGCGTTCTCTAGAGTCAGACAAAATCTTGGTATTCCAGTCTTCTGCAAGACAGGTATGTCGCGTACTTTGTACCTGGTCTTGTTAATACACGGTGTGGATTGTTGATATTTTAATAATTCAAGAGGTAAGAGCCCTTTTCCTTCTATGTTTAGACGTTTGAATAGGCGATGTGCATAATAAACAGCATATTTGCATTGGGCGTTGACGTCAGGATTTTAATAGTGATTATTTTGAAAGAACTACCCGCAAACATATGTTGGCTTTATTGTGTCTGTATTTCTGTCCATCATTATGCATGTAACAATTTTCGTGGAGGTTTATTTCTCTCGTCGGTACGTAACGTTGCTTTCTCAACTGCAGGGGTTGTGTAGCACTGAATGGGCCATTTTAAATACGAAGAATTCGCGTATGAAAGAAAACATGTGATTGTTTAAGGATTATCACAAATTTTTTCTGGAGTTCCACCATTGTACCACACTCATTTATCGTCGCCCCATGAGGTGTGCGATAGCACCAGCTAAGCAGCACATTCAATTTTTGGTCCTTTATTTGGTGACTTATTCTCTGGCTCAGCACGTCATTGGTTTCAGAGTTAGGAAGTTAAATTAAAGGCAGAGTAAAACCGTGAACATCCTGAGGAAACACTTCACACCGAGAGCTTGCACGATAAGGCTAGAAAATACCATAAATTAATAATTACACAGTTTGTAATCCATTTCTATGCGTAATTCTACTTAATCGGCCTGCACATTCCCACAACGTTAAATTTAACTAGTATATTTTCAGACTAACATTATCACTATATTTATAAATGTTCACGTTTAGGTGAAGTTAAGTGCAAAATATGTTAGTATCTTTACGATCTGTCTATAAATTTAACTTTCATTGTGTCAGTAGTTGGCACTATCAGACCGAAAGCTAGGTGATATACATTTCGCGCGCCTGTAATGCCTTTTCTTTTTGCATTCAGCGAAGAAATGCGTTAACAAGAGTTAGAAATAAACAAGACCGTAAAAATACTGCTTCTACCTTGAAGTTTGCTGCAAGTGCTATACTGTTATTGCTGGTAGCAGGAAATTTATGTATTATATTGGTTTATTCATCGGCGGTTTTCAGTGGCTCAAATTATGGAGTATATACGTAACTGAGGCGTACACAAGAATAAGAGTACTACAGCGAATATACAAAACTATAATTTTGCCTGTGGTTCTGTATGGGTGTGAAACTTGGTCTCTGACATTAAGGGAGGAACACAGACTGAGGGTGTTTGAGAACAGGGTGTTCAGGAGAATATTTGGACCAAAGAGAGATGAAGTGACAGGATGTTGGAGAAAACTGCATAATGAGGAGCTTCAAAACTTGTACTCTTCTCCAAGTATAATTAGAATGATCAAGTCAAGGAGGATGAGGTGGGCAAGTCATGTAGCACGAATTGGGGAGAGGAGATATGCATATAGGATATTGGTGGGAAAGCCAGAAGGAAAGAGACCACAGGGAAGACCAAGGCATAGCTGGGTGAACAATATTGGAATGGATCTTAGAGAGATAGGATGGGATGGGATGGATTGGATAGATCTGGCTCAGGATAGGGACCAGGGGAGGGCTCTTGTGAACACGATAATGAACCTTCGGGTTCCGTAAAATTCTGGGATTTTCCTGAGTAGCTGCAGAATTGGCTTCTCAAGAAGGGCTCAGCTCCATAAGTAAGTAAGTAAGTAAGTTGTAAAATTGTTTCGTACACATAACGTCGAAGGTTAGGGACTCATACCAACAGCACTTACGAACCACTGACTAATTTTGATGAAAGCGTATACAGCAGGAAAGGAGGTCATGTGAGTTCTGTGCTGGACGCCTTGTTTTGTTTGTAAGATGATAACCGTCCTGTGATATAGCATGTAACCAGAAGAACAGACATTTTGTATGGCCTAAAGCATTTTCTCCAGTCTAATTCCTGAAGATGTTATAGCAAGATGTGTGGCATTATTCCTGTTGCTGATATTACAGTGGGCGTAGTGATCAGAGGACCTCTGGAGTGCTGTCCCACAGCATCGTGTAACGTAGCCGGATAAAGCTGATGATCCTGTTTTGAGAACCGAACCAACGTCTGAGATTTGTTCGAGGCAGATCTCTTAATTATCTTGGGCAAACCAGAGCCCATTGCGCTGACACCCGGAAGTGAGGTGATGTGTATTCACTCCACAGATCAGAATAATTACGTTATTTAATTATGTTTCAGGGATGTACAAGTTTTCTCACCAGGCATTCAGAATTTTTTAGAAGTCAAAGTAAGAGAATTTATTTTCCGTGACCACGTTTGGCCTTTCTTCTTTTACTTTGGCCCGTTTCGATGCTAGGAACGAGTTTTCTGTCATGGAATTACCAGTAACGTCTTCTGCGAATAACTGAGTGGTTACTACGTCTGTGAAGGGTACTTCACGGGAGTTATTTTGGTGTTTCATCAGTGGAAATTGTGTGCGAGTTATCGTGAACACCGAAGGCAAAAGAAATACATTTTTTTTGCTACACAAAACCAGTCACAGTAGATAGTATGATTCTCTACTTCTGAAGTTACTTGATGTCCACTCCGAGGTTTTAGTCCGCAAGCGAACTATACCAACCGAGGGACCGCCGTTTCTCGGCGAAGTTAGTGCCAACTTTAGCGTATAGAGGGTGTCGCGTGGTCAGCGGAACGAATTCCCACGGCCGTTAATTTCGGTTTTCTAGACTGGAGCCGCCATTTCCTTGAAATAGCTTCTCAATTATCCTTACGAGGCTAATTGGACACCGTTCCAGACCCACTACTTCTCAGAACACCCAGTAGCGCCGGAAATCGAACCCGGATCTCTGAATCTGTAGCTAGGAACTCTGACCACTAGACCACAGTTGCGGTCAGAAATTCAATATGTTCCATTTAGTGCAAAGATCTGAGGAGAAAGCAGTGATGGCCTATTTGAATATACTGTCCCAGCATTCTCCAGGATAGAGTGATAAATAGCACGAAGATCTCGAAATGGGCGATGTTTGAGGCGAGCAAGCACGCGGCTCGAATGTGTACAGTTCTGATTCCTGGCTAGGAGCCTATGATCCTGATTGAGGAGCTTCAGACTGCTTAATCGTGTGACGACGTGTTACTTCGGAGTTAGGCTGGCTCCCAGGTTGCCGTTCACAGTCATTGGAATATTTCTTCTGTCGAGTCCAGCCATAGGAATGGATTTTCTTATTTCTCCACTACGTCCAGACTGGATTTGGGACGATGTTGTCCCGTGGATACTGGGAGTGAAACGGCTGGGGTGGGCGTGTATAGTGTCGAGATTAAGAATAAGGGGAGCGTTACCTTCACTTGTCCAACATCTTCAGTTTGTGGTGTTTAAGTACAAGGAAACTTTATCGTATTCCCATTACTGCCACCTTTACAGAAATTAAGTTTTCCCTTCCCACTTTTCCACACTGCTTCGACCAGTGTAATAGTGTTCAGTTTCTTTTCTGAGGAAGCTCGGAGGTTGCGTAGTTTGAGTTACCGACAGCTTCGTTAAGTAATCTATCTATCTATCTATCTATCTATCTATCTATCTATCTATATCTATATATATATATATCTCTGTCTGTCTGTACAGCTTTTGTGGACCTCAGCAGCTTTTTCAGTTTCTTAATCCATACACAGTCGATAGGACTCCTTGGGCGGGGATCAGCCCGTCGCAAGACGGCTACCTACACACACATATATATCCATGCCTTGAGTGGGATTCATACCCACGATACTACTGTTCGGGAGGGCGAAGACGGCTCATGCCTTAGACCGCGCGGCCACTGTGTTCGGCTGTTAAATAAACCACAAATAAAGAAAATATAAGATGGCACGAACAGTTTTGCCTCCAGATTCCTCTGTCTGCAGATGTGCCACATGAATGCTCTGTAGTTAACGTACGAGAAGCGTGTCTTGCGTGTACCGGATACCGAGAAGGTGGAGTGGCCGTAGCTGAGGACATATCCGCTTCGGTTCGCCCTGCCGCTGGACATCCCCTGCTTCAACTTCTCGCAGGAGATGCTGATAACGGCGCTCTGCAATTGTTATACGTGTATGACGTCACACCACTTTTGCCGCATTCTCACGGTTTCCATAGCACCAACGTTTAACTGCTCCCGTGAAGCATATCTGCTTACGCGGGACTTACAGGAAACGCCATCTTAGTTAGTTATCGAGTTGTTTACATTGTCACATAGAAAACACCTCTTGCAACACGTGTTCTATTGTTGCATGCGTGTATTGCGGGCTTCTTTTACTGACTCATTCCCTAGCAATGGGTCTACATGTCAGAATACTCTCTTCTGGGATATAACGTCGTTTGGTCCTTTGAAAGCCACCCGACGTTTTCAAGGTACATACCGCCTCCATCTTCAATGTCGAAGAATTAGCCGAGCAAGAAGCCAGCTTGAAAGCAGGTGGCAAACTCTCCATGAACATCCTTTTTCTCTTTGTATAACTGAAACATGCTTCAATTAAATCCAGTTCAGAATCCTGCAGGACCGCCTCTGTGGTCTAGTGGCCAGAGTTCCTGGCTACAGATCCAGAGATCCGGGTTCAATTCATACGTTGCCAGTTTTTCTGAGAAGTAGTGGGTCTGGAACGGGGTCCACCTAGCCTCGTGAGGATAATTGAGGAGCTATTTCAAGGAAATAACGGCTCCGGTCTAGAAAACCGAAATTAACGGCCGTGGGGATTCGTTGCGCTGGCCACGCGACTCCCTCTATCCGCTAAAGTTGGCACTGACTTCGCCGACAAGGCGCGGTCGCTCGGTCGGTATAGTTCGCTTGCGGACCCAAGCCACGGAGTTTGTTTAATTTTGTTATTTACATTTTCAAATATTAAACAACTGTGAGCCACAAAAGTGAACAGCGAAGATCGTACAAAGGGGAGGACGATTGCTTCGCCTTCAGGATGACAGAATTTTAGTTTTATATAAGAACTATAACATTCTGGCTTCTACCGGCAATCCGAAGAAGTTCGTTTTCCTTCTTATTCGCTTCTCTTCCAGGTTTCTGCGTACCAGTCATGATGATTATTAGCTTGTACACGTACATATTTACCATGTTCAAGCATGTTTGTTTACAATTTAAAAATTAGTGCCTTTATGTGGCATTAAGTGAAAAATAGTTGTAATCACCCGCACCAAACATTCGCATTCACAAATTTTGTACGAAGACACATGATATGATGTAAGTCTTCAAAACTCATCGTGTTGTGAGGTGAGTATATGACAAATTGAAGTGTCAATAATTGTAATCGACTACTGCAGAGACCTCGGTTCGAGAACGGTGGTAATGTTCAACACAGAGTACTTGGGTACTAATCGGAAACTTATAAATGTTGACTGTCAGGTAAAGGAACCGAGTTTCGGATAGGCGTCTAACTTCATATGCCCCCCCCCCAGGAAGTACGGGCAGCACTTATATGGTGGCCACGGGACCTTGTACCTTCTTCCCACTCAGTTTCTCAGCGGTGGCAGATTGAACGTTGAAATAGCAGCATTGTTTTACCGTCAGTGTATGTTGACTGCTGGTGCAACCGGAGTTTCAGTAAAAGCTGTCAGAGGAATTTATGTGAAACAAAGTTCATCCCGAAGGAACACTTTCCGCCCCCAACAAAATATGACTGAAAAGAAAAATAATGTCTCGAATTGATAGCTTCGGTGAGAATTGGTCTGAGAAACACAATGTCACGTGTATTAGTGACTAATAACGCGTGTTCTGGATTGGATGAATGGGTTTATTTACTCCTGATACACACCATCAGTAGCGCTATCGCTGTTTACACACTTTGTTATCCACTGTTACACACACACACACACACAGACTAGTCGCCTCCTGGTAACAGACTTAAAACACATGAGCTATAACAGTCTCACTTAGATACTCCAAATATTACACATAAAGTCTTCTCTTCACAGCCTCCCGTACAGAACTGAACTATCCACTCAACTCTGATCTAATTCAGAGTCAAAGCCAAAGTTATGTTACGACCGATGGTCAGTCGGCCATTCTGTCTTGGAATAAAGTACCCATCTTGGGCTCAAGACCAAATCTGTATCACTGTCAGTTGTAGGCTTGTTGGTGTGGGGCGCTCACTCTGACGAGAGGACGGTTCTGTCCTTTGCCAGAGTCACAGTCGGCAGTAATAAGTCCGTGATCTAATCCTAGCCACAGGCTGTTGATATATATCCTTCGCACAGGCCACACACAAAGCACGGCCTCTGTTGGTGATGAAGCTTGTTTACCGCTTGGTTGCCTAGCAATAGACCTTCAGTTGTTGCGTGCTAGTGTGTTGCGGGGGCGTGTTTACAGACCTGTTGCCTAGCAGTGGACTTCCTCTTGTTCGTTGCTATTTCGACTTTTTGGGCAGTGTTTACCTAGCCGTTGCTTAGAAACGGGCCATATGTCACAATAATTTACAGTTGTTACTCGTATCTTCGAGAATAATTGTGCTGGCAGTGGAAAGATATTTTCACACCATCAGAAATGCAAGAATGGTGACTGCATCGTAGAAGTTTTAACTGTTGTGTATACGACTGCGATTTCGGTCACCTTGCTAGTTCATGTGTGTTGTGTCATGCTGTATCATGTCTGCTTTATCGTCTGTATATACTACCATAGTCAATAAGTTCATAGACTGGCCGCAAAGCGTTGTTGCAGCACACTATAGCGGATAGGTTGAGTCACGATATGATGCCCTGTCAGTTCATCTCTCGTCACAGCAAGGCAGTTGTGTGCAAACAGTATAAGCAGAACTGCTGCCTCTATTGTGAACTGCAGTTAAGTGCGAGTGGCGGAAATCGAAAACGTGGCAGTTTGAACAACGGACACACATCAAGTTCTGCCAGAAACTAGGCAAATCCCCTAACGAAACGTTTGGCGTAGGAAGAATTGGCTGTTGCTACACGACAACGCCCCTGCACATCGCTCTCTTCTTGTCCAAGAGGAACTGACAAGGCAACAGGTCACCGTTTTGCCACCCCCTCCGTACTCACCTGATCTCGCACCGTGCGATTTCTTTCTCTTTCGCCGCGTGAAAGCAAAGCTACGTGGTCGTAGATTTCAGTCGTCCGAGGAGGTCGTCAATGCCACAAGAGACGCCGTACGAGAATTTCCTGCCAATATGTTTCAGCAGTGTTTTCGGCAGCTATATCAACGTTGGCAGACTTGTATAGCGGCCAACAGCAACTATTTTGAGAGCCGATGTGGATCTGTGTAAGTGTAAGTGAATACCTTGTAACATGGTGCGATAAAACCACAGTCCACGAACTTAATGACTGTACCACGTACATGTCGCGTGTGTCATGGTGCCTTTCAGTTTGGAGAACGCTGATCTGTTTGCATCATCTGTAAAGGCCTTCCAATCTCTAAATGTTTACATATGAAGTAGTGTATCTAGAATAGGAAACACAGTTCCCTTGTTTGCAGTTCAGATGTGCGTAATGCTGGTGTTCTCAGTCCACGGCTGAATCAGGGTTGCAGTCGCGTCGTGAGAAGCGTCAAGGTCACGACGGAGTCGTTCAAGTTGCAGTAACGCCTGTAGGTCCCAAATCATTTAGCGAAATTCGATGTTTTAGGGACTTCTCACTTATCTTACTACATAACGTGTGCGTTCGTAATGGAATTGCTGAGATGTATTCGTCAAATCTTTGTTTATACAGCGAGGTTGTTTTCGAACGCGCATTCGGGCGGAAGAGTCGGACGCTTTCCCTTCAAGTCGAGCCACCTTGAATGCGTTTCACGGAAGTCGTCTAGAAAACTCAATATGTAACGGTATCTTTGCCCTGTCTCTTTATTTTACGTATTTTAAAAATGAAAAATCATTGCATATTGAATTATGATTTATAATGCAAGTAAGAATTCACTAGGATATGAATTTACGTGGGGCACGCGGTAGCGTAGTTCGTTGAGGCACTATGCTACAAGCCGGAATGTCCCGGGTTCAAGTCCCGATGAGGTCGTCGGATTTTTTCAATTGACCTAATCGTTGCAGCCGCACTATGGCCCTGGGGTCGAATCAGCCTCTAACAGAAATGAGTACCAGGAATATTCTTGGGGGTAAAGGGCAGTCGGCGCGTAGGGCTGACAACCTTGCCGCCATCTATGAGCCGATTGTCTGGAAAATGTGGGAACCTCAACATCTCACAACCCGATGGGCCTCCACGGCCTGTTACTGGGATACTTTTACTTTTTTACTTTATGAATTTACGTACTTTACAGTGTATCTTATAGCTGATACTCTGTTACGGATATTTGGAAAACCGTATCTGGAGCAGTATTTTGTGCAAGAAAATGCGATGCGTGTTCTTGCTTTCCTTATGTGTTGGGATTTTACACCGCGACTGAAACGCCATTGAGGGATGTATGTATAAGGAAGTCGAGTTAACTTATTTTAGAAGCTTAATACTCGTAATCCCTGTTTCCTTCTTAGTAATATGAGACAAAAGTATACACGTTATAGGATCTGACGTTCTCACACCGGTGGTTATGAAGAATTCTAGCTTCTGAGATATGACGCCGTCCGTTGAAAGTCAACCGGCATCTCGGAGGAAAATGTTGCCACCGTCTTCAGGGTCGAGGAATAAGCCTAGCAAGAAACCAGCGTGAAGCAGGTGGCAAGCAGAAGCTGGTTCCTTGCTTGGCTTATTCCTCGACCCTGAAGATGGAGACGACATTTTCCCCTGAAACATCGGTTGCCTTGCAACGAACTACACGGCGTAATATCCCAGAAGATAGAATTCTTCTTCTTGTACACATTATTTAACTGCTCCGAAAGAAATTCAATTGATTTGAAATCTGTGGATTTATATTCATGTTTCCGTTAGAAAGTAAAAAAAACTACACATACTTTCTCATATACGGTTGCCCCTGGCGGCGTTACCTTGGAAACGAAATAGAGTATTGTTCAGTAGACCATTTCTAGTCGTTGATTATACAAGCTGTAGCATACACGTATGTATTGCGTAACCAATTGTTTAGGCGTTTCGTATACGCTTGAGGGATCTCAGCTCGCCACTAGCCTGGACTAAAGTACTGAACCTTACTGTTTGTATCAGTATCGGTGAAGCTGGCTTTGAGAAAATTGTCGTTTCATGTTTGAACTCCCTGAATATGTCACATCTCCATAAATTGCTGAAATGTGATCAGAATTGTTAAAGTAATTTCCGAAACTTCACTCCAGCTCGATCCCATTGCATTACTTGCAGAGGAAGTAACAGGGACTCGGGCCCATGTACGTGGCAGCATTAAGGGTTTCCCGTTGTTGTCTGTTCAGGAGGACTGTCTTGCCTTTACCATCGTTTCCTGCGGACGAACATATGAACTGTGGCGGTTGCACGTGCAGATGTGCTTACGAAATGCAATATGCTGTGTACTTAACGGCAACATCACTCATGGAGCTGAGCCCTTCTTGAGAAACCGCCAATTGTGCAGCCACTCAAGAACTTGCCAGCATTTTATGCAACCCGAAGGTTCATTACCGTGTTCACAAGAGCCCTCCACTGGTCCCTATCCTGAGCCAGATCAGTCCAATCCATACCATCCCATCTTATCTCACTAAGACCCATTTTAATATTGTCCGCCCACCTACGCCTTGATCTTCCCAGTGGTCTCCTTCCTTCTGGTTTTCATGCCACATTTTCAAGGCATCTGTTACCTATCTTTATGTCATGATTTTGCCCCGAATTTATTTATGTTAGGGTGGTCCCTTGTGACCACGGCATGGCGCGTTCTCAGGTTGCGGATGGAGGAGATGGCCTCCAAGTATGGAGGGAAGCTGCGAATATATTGAATAAGCAGTCCGGACAGGCGACAAGGGGCGGTCATCCAGCTAGGGGGTTGGGCGTGGGGCTTACAGCTGCTCCTAAAAATAAGTTTGTTTCGAAAATGTTCAAGAAGCCTCGGACCTGCATGGATTCCGTGGATTTAACGGCAGTATATCGGGAGAAATGTTATTTGCCAAAATGTGTAGTTAGAACCAGTGTAAAATTACCGGTCCGAAAGGGAACATTTCCAGTTCCTTTGGGATTTCGTTATGAGTCAGGTTTCTTGTATTTAAATCCTGATCTTTAGGAGCTGGGATTTCCTAATCAGGAAAGGGCTGGCTACAGGCTGGAAAGCATTTTCTCTTTATCTGCTTGTGCTCTCATTCTTCCGTCCAACGGTTACTGTTTCTTCTTGAGTAAAGGTGGCCGGAGGTTGACGATCACTCCCTTCATAAATTGCCTATGTCTAAATACTTAAAAGATTCACCTGTGTTCGCCCTATTCGCCGCCATGCGATTGTTAGACGCAGGTACAGCTTCCGAATGAAAGTGACAACTCCAGTAGCGTCAGTTTGTACATTGATCTCGTCAGCTACGCTTGTGAGACACCCGGTGATGCTGAGATCTCTAAACAGGAAGCCGAAGTGCTTAGCACGACGTCCACACACATCGATAGATCGTGGCACGTGATCGCTGCTTCCGGTACGAGGTAGTCGAGTTGGGGAAGTGACTTGTATAGACTGCGGGGGCTGAATGTGGGCCAGGGGGTGGCGAGTGTGTACTTCTGTGTCTGGGAGGCTTTTGTTAATGTCACTGCCATTACTGTCGAACTGGAAGCTATGTGAAGAAAGCCCGCAAAGTTATGCCACAGTCGATTTATTCACTCCAATTTTCATCGCATTTGCGATTCAGCTTTGAATTGTTCACTCTTCAAGATACTTTATTACAGGCGATATCCCGATACGCTATTTCTTGTTAACGTCTTGTAGGGAAAAATCAACCGCTATTCCGTTTGAATATTGTAGGTCTCTGTGTGTCCACTGAGCAAATTAGGGACTCTTTTCCGCTTCTAATATGATTAATGTCTCAAGACTTCGTCCTTCGTAAAGATGTGCTACAGCCGAAGACAGCGTGTACAGAGTTCCGAACAGTTTCAGTGAACACACTGTGTCCATTGAAGATACTTTTTCCATTTTTAATCTTACTTATTACATGGTTTCTGTTAATGTATTGACGGGTTATCTGTGCTATTGTAGTACTTAATTATTAATGTAGTTTTTAGCCTAGCATTAGCTTTGTATACATTTATAGTGCTCGACTGTTACATGCTACTTGCAGTTGGCAAGCACTCAAAGAAAGGAATCAGATTATTATTAATATAGCGTAGTGGTTGAGGTGCTACGCTACAAGCCGGAAGGTCGCGGGTTCAAATCCCGATGAGGTCATTGGATTTTTTTCAGTTAACCTAATCCTTCCAGCCGCACTATGGCCCTGGGGTTCACTCAGCCTCTAACGGAAATGAGTACCAGGAATTAATTAAATAATTTTCCTGGGGAGTAAAGCGCGGCCGGCGCGTAAGGCTGACAACCTTACCGCCATCTTTGAGCCGATTGTCTAGATAATGTGGGACCCTAGGCCTGGTACAGGAATAGCTTTACTTACTTTCTTTTTATTATTAGACCGCTTCTGGTCTAGTGATCACAGCCGCTGGCTACACATCCAGAGGTCCCGGGTTCGATTTCCGGCGCTACCAGATTTTCTGAGAAGTACTGGGTCTGGAACGGGGTCCACTCAGCCTCGTGACGATAATTGAGAAGCTACTTGGATGGAAAAGTAGCTCCTGCGGTCTAGAAATCCGAGATTAACGGCCGTGGGAATCCGTTGCGCTGACCACGCGACACCCTCTATCTGCAAAAGTAGTCACTAACTTCGCCGACAAGCGGCGGTCTCTCGGTCGGTATAGTTCGCTTGCGGACTAAAAGCCACGGATTTTATTATTACACCATAATTTGATTGTTTAAACATTTCATTCGAGTCCACGGCATTTCGGTTTACTATTTCTCGTTAAAAATTTGTTGTATATCTCTTATTAATGAAATATCCTTTGAAGTATGGGCGATCTATTTCAGTGACCCGATATCTTATTGCATGAATACCTGTCACATTTTATCTGATAAACTACAAGTACTTTATTTTCACGTCGTTGTTTGCTTCTTGCAGCCTTGTACAACTGGCGGGGAGAGATTCGGTACGGCCTACCCTTGGAGATCGGGGACACAGTACAGATCCTGGAGGAGTGCGCGGGTGAGTCCCAGAGCATAAGTGAAACACTGCCTTTCTAGAAAGAACTCCGGTCCCACGGAGACTGTGGTCTTTCCAGCATTAACGACTGACATACGGACCACTGAGTTGTACCCTTTTGTACTTAACTATGTTTTTTCTTTGGGGGGGGGTTATAGGAACCTAGAGAAAGCAGTTAGTACCCCTTTTTTCTCTTTTTTGTGTCTTTTCACCCCTTCGTTTGTTCATTCCTTCCTTCGGACGAAAATTTTACGTCCGTTTTAATAAAACGGTAGTCCTGTTTATTTGCGTGGTTACGAGCACGTAGAGGGGAAGCGAAGTCCGGCCTCCAGATTCTCTTTCCGCTTGTTTCTTTCTGAGATCATCTGGAGACATTTTGATGACTTTTCATTTCGGAGATATGAACAAAATTGTGTGAGACAAGTATTCATCTGTGTCGTCCGCAAGGGTTGAGCTAGTTAACCCGTTCGATCCTCAGATACCAAGCCGTATAGCCGTCTTGTTGATCTTCCTGGATCAGAGTAAAAATGCTTAGAAAATCGTTGAATACACATTTCATAACAGTTAATTTAGAAAGCGAGATTTTCGTTAATATATTCATGAAATGAACCTGGACTTCAAGTTGCATGTTGTCACCTGAATCTTTGATTAAATGTTGCGTTAATATTACTCTAGATTGTAATAATAGGCCTAAAAGATGTCAGCTAAATGTTAATAGTCCTTGTGGAAAACTTATACTCCATGACGTATGCACAATGACTTGCTTGTCTGGTATGGTTAGAACTCCGTTACGCGTGTCGCAGGGGTAAGGAACTGTTGGGGTCGCGCCATAGCTCAAGCGGTTAGTCGCTGGCTTCCCACCGCGGCGGCTCGGGTTCGATCCCGGGTCTGGTCAAGTGGGATTTGTGGTGGACAAAGTGGCGCTGGGGCAGGTTTTCTCCGAGTACTTCGGTTTCCCCTACCAATATTCATTCCACCAATTGTTCCACAATCACCCTCACCTATCATCTGGGGCTGGTACAATAGGCCAGAAGTGGCCACAGTACAAGGGACTTAGTCCCACCCCACTAGCAATAAGAAAGGGGGGAACTGTTGGTTATCTCGCTACACCATTCCGTATACGCTTGGGTATAGATTGCTTTAGCGAAATTCCGCATTTTGAGTTGGCCACAACAGCGGTTAGGGTGAGTGTGTTCATAAAACAATCTGACCGTACTAGTCATCTGAAATTGAATGTACAGTCATCTTAGACGCGCCCTCTGACCACGTAACACATAGCCGTTTGCTCCCGCTGCTAGGAAGTTCCCTCAGAATTTTTTTAATGAAAACATGGAAATGAAAAAGAAGCATTGCAAAAAGGTAACGTTTTCCCTGTGCCATGAAGGCGTATAGGGAGTGGATACATGTATATACGTGGTGCAGTCCAAAAGTTCCCGAAATATATTAATAAAAACTATTACATCTTACCTGGATCTTATTCTGCACCGTCACCTTCAAAGTAGTCCCCTTGGGAGCGCATACACCGCTCCCAGCGTTTCTGACTTTTCAAATGCATCCTGGAAGTCTTTCTTTGTTAGGGTGTTTAGTACCGTCTGCGTTTCCGCTTGAATTTCCTCAACTGTATCAATCTTCGCCCCTTCAACTTGATTTTCATCTTGGGGAAGAGAAAGAAGTCGCATGGAGCTAAGTCTGGCGAGTACGGTGGGTGGGGAACAACTGCCATCTTGTTTTTAGCCAAAAATTCCTGCACAATGTAAGCCTTATGTGGTGCGTTGTCATGGTGGAGTACCCAGCCGTTCGTGCGCCACTTCTCTGGACGTTTTCTCCCCATGTCCTCCCTCAAACGCTTTAGAACATCGCGATAGAACTCTTTTTTGACTGTCTGACCAGGAGGGACGAACTCCTTATGAACAATCCCGTCAGTATCAAAAAATCAGATCAACATGGACTTAATGTTGCTCTTGACTTGTCGAGCTTTTCTTGGCCGAGGTGAAGAATGGCTCTTCCGTTGCGACGATTGCTGCTTACTTTCAGGGTCGTAGCCATAAACCTAACTTTCGTCACCAGGGACAACTTTCGAAAGAAAGTTTGGATCCTATTGAAGCTGTTGCCGAAGTTCCCTGCAGACTTCCAAGCGATGCTGCTTCTGTTCATTTTGCAGCAGTCGTGGCACAAACTTCGCCGCAATCCTCCTCATGTTCAGTTCCTCTGACAAAATTCGTTGACATGTACCATAACTTAGTCCCAAGGTGTTACAGAGGTCTAGGATGGTCAGTCTACGATCTTGCAGAATCAGATCGCTAACTTTCGCGACATTTTCTGGTGTTTTGCCAGTTGACGGCCGTCCCGAACGATCGTCGTCATCAGTCAATGTTCGGCCATTTTTGAAACGATTATATCAGTCGTAAGTTTGTGTCTGGCCTAAACTGTTGTCACCAAAAGCTTGCTTCAACATTTGATGCGTTTCTGCAGCGGTTTTCCTAAGTTTAGAACAAAACTTTATACAGACACGCTGCTCTCTCAGGTCCTCCATCGCAAAACCGCAAACTCACGGAAACACAACAGTGGAAATACATTCACCAACAATGAATGCGGCCACTCAACTCGACGCCGCTTGCCACACTGATCCAAGAAGGGTGAGTGTGGTGAGACACCTAGCGGTATTTCGATGTACTCATAACCATTCGCGCGTAGAATTCAAATTTCTGGAACTTTTGGATTGCACCATGTACGTTTTGTTGACGCCGGGACTAGCTGTAGGTCGGGTTCACGCCCAGGCCGCTTTACCTCCGGGGAAAGAGCCCCCAGTACCCATTGGATAGCAGGTTGGGTGGACCCCACAGCCCGTCTGGACAACTTGTAGTAGAGAAAATTTATGACTCTACCGGGACTCGAACTCGGATTCCTTGATCGTCCAGCCTGTAACCAATCGTTATTCCGACAGCGCTATCCGGGCTCATAAACATGACAAAACAATTATTCATAAACCTGAGAGGCATCTTAAATGGGGATATTAACAGCGCCAACTTAAGTCAGTTGTTAAGAACTGGTGTCTGGCTACCATCAACATTTAAGCGGAAGCGTTTGCTTGTCCCTGCCTTGAGTTATATCCATAACAGGCGATTTGTATACCGTTCTTCAAGTACAGTTTACACTTTTCTTGTTCTGTTGGAACACCGCTCTGTTCATCTTCAGTTTACTGGAATTCTGCTTGCTAAATATAACATCCCCTCCACTGTTTCCGTCTGAAGTCCAGTGATATTGAATCCTTTGTGATTTCCTTGACAGATAATACGGCTGTCCCAAGGTTTCTTCTCACACAGGACAACACAGCACTTAAGACGCGGGCGTACACTAAACGAGATTCAAACCCATCATTTAAATGTTCTTGCCGTACAGCACCATCCGAGTCTTAGACCACGCGGCCGTTGGATTTGGTGCTGTGTCTCTTTGACAGTGCAACCGAAAGTCCTAAGGATGCTTCATATGATTGTAACGTTCTGGATAAGGAATTCGTTCCGCCTTCCGTGTGATCCTCTCGCGGCGGCAGTGTCACGAGGATTGATCCCTTCGGACGCGGCATTTCGCCTCGACAGGTGAACAGCAATGAGCTGTGGCGACACAGTTGTGCCCTCTGTGATGTAACGTCGTGTATCCTGTGAAAGTCAACATTTTGGAGAAACATCACTTCCATCTTCAGGGGCCAGGCAAGAGACTGACACGAGCAGGGAGCAGGCAGCAGGCAGTCCAAACCTGTTTCCGCACGCGGTTTGCTCTTCTTGCCGTCTGCTTTTTGCATGTCTTACTCTCCGACCCTGAAGATGGAAACGATTTGTTATTCACAAATATCGTTTCGCGCCTGTTGGATTGCAAGGCATTAGATCCCAGAAGAAGGAACTTTGTAGTGATCGCTATGGGAACTTCAAATAAACTTATTGAGGTCTTCATTATAGAATTTTCTGGCGTTCCATCTTCATTAAATACACATGTTTTCTTCAGAACAGACATAAAAATTCGGTAGACAAATATCTCAGCTGCCGGGCACATTTTCCTTTATTATAAAAACTTCACCAGTCTCAAACTGGGTTAGGAGGGTAGGGTGTACAGAGAAAGGGTGCACCAAAAGAATGGAGTTATTCGTTTACTTGGTGCATTTTGGTCCTTCACGAAAATAAAATAACCCGCAATGGACGCTTTTTGTCCCATAAAATGGGTACCTGGGATCTCCTGTCCAGCTAAAGTCAGTTGAAAAGTGAAACTTTCACCTCTGGGTTATGTGAAATTGAACTCTTGTGAATCTGTAATTCCTAACCCCCCCACCAATACCACTTCGTGTTGTAATGCTAAGCTGCAAGCTAAAGGAAAAGCATACAAGTATCTTCATGTATAATCCTTCCCGACCCCATTCTCGGTATGTACGTGCGAGTTTCAGTAGTGTAGCGAGTTGTCAATACATCGCAAGAATGTAGCAGTGAGGTTGTTGTGTGTGTGTTCAAGTGGCAGCACTTTCAACATATCTGATGCCATCTGGTGGCACTACTACAAAATACATCCGAAGCATGCCGACTATGCGAAGAAACTGCCAGTCATCACGGTAGTTCCCTGTTGACAGCTGAAACCGGTTTTTTTAAATGCGTTTTTTACAGTGAACTGTTGTGCCCATAATTATGAACGTATGTGTACATGGGCGGTAATGCCGTGTACGGAGAGAACCCAACGTTTCGGAGAAACATGCCGCCTCCATGATCATGGTAGAGGAGTAAACCAAGCAAGAAATCATCAGGTGGAGGCAAACTGAGGTTGCTTACTCTTCGACCCCGAAGATAAAGGCGATAGGCCGGGTTCTTTTCTGACCTACGCCGTGTTGCAACCCAGAAGTCACTGCCGTAATAACCACAAATCCCAGCATAAATATGTACATATTCTGGACAGTGGTTTGTTGGTTTCAGTGGCATGTTACTGGGACACACTGTGGGTTAAAAAAGTTTGCTCTATAGAGTAGACATTTTGCTTTATGATGAAAATAAGAGCAGAATACCATTCAGTTCAGAATCCATCTTCTCATGCAGTTTTTAAAACCCTATTTTTTAATGCTAGTGGGGTGGGACTAAGTCCCTTGTACTGCGGCCACTTCTGGCCTATTGTACCAGCCCCAGATGATAGGTGAGGGTGATTGTGGAGGAATTGGTGGGATGAAGATTGGCAGGGGAAACCGAAGTACTCGGAGGAAACCTGCCCCAGCGCCACTTTGTCCACCACAAATCCCACTTGACCAGACCCGGGATCGAACCCGTGCCGCCGCGGTGGGAAGCCAGCGACTAACCGCTTGAGCTATGGCGCGGCCACTTTGAAAAACCTAAACATTACAATCGAAACTGTACCAGTACCTGTTTTGTATGGGTGTGAAACTCGATCTCTTACCCGTATCCAAAAGGAGGAATGGAGATTAAGAAGAATGGGCGCCGACGGGAAGAGAAGGGGAAGCTTCTATTTGAAATGAAATCAGGATTGAAAAAAGGGAGGAAATATATCAAGTATTAATACAAAATATTCTTATTATCCTTATGTCCTGAATACTTTAGATCGATAAGTAAAAATGGTGTAGGATTTGAGGTTGTTGCAGTCATGTAGCTTGGTAGAGTCCACCGAAATGCTGCGCGCCCCTCGAGAGAATGCTGGCTGAGGAGAATGTTGGGCTCTAAGTGAGATGAAGATACTGGAGCGTGAAGAAAGTCCCATAATTTACGTGTATGTGTCAGATCATGCAGATTGAAATGAGCTGAACGTGGACTATGCATTTGCGTAAACATTCATACAAAATTTAGTTCAGGAACCTTCAGAGCGTGGGTTTAATACGATGGGGTACCCAAAAGAAACCGAACTAATTTTTTTGTGGGGAGAGCTTTTGTAGTACCGCGTTTTGCCGTTATGAGCGCATGGAGTTAACATTCCTGAGTCGATAAGCCGACTACCGTTGCTTCAGAAAGTAAGGACTAGTTTCGGCAGAGTTTATAGTGACAGCTGTTTTGTGTGATCGTCGTTTTTGCAATGGCTGATTTTCGTGAACAGCGTGCGAGGTGAAATTCTGCTTTTTGCTCGGGAAACGTGGAACAGAGACTCTTGAAATGTTAAAAACGGCGTACAAGGACGATGCTATGGAGAAAACTCAAGTGTTTGAGTGGTTTTCCCGTTTCAAAAATGGTGAAATGTCAATTGATGACAAACCTCGTTCTGGTCGTCCTTCCACGGTCTGAACACATGAAAATGTTGAAAAAATTCGTGAAATCATCAAGGAAGATCGACGACGGACCATTGAAGAAATTGTGGAGCTGTCGGGAGAGACTTGGAGCTCAGCGGCCAGATTTGTGGCAGTCGGGTGACTGGTTTTTCCGTCATGACAATGCCCCTGCTCACACAGCCCTGTCTGTACAATTCTTGACCAAAAATGATATGACCCCTGTTCCTCACCCGACCTTGCCCCGTGCGACTTTTTTTGTTTTCTCGAATGAAAAGAGACATGAAAGGAAAAAACGACGGAGGCGCTGTCAAGCATCTCAAAAGATGAATTTACACAATGTTTTGAAAAATGGAATAAAAGACTACACAAGTGTATTAGTGTAAGTGGAGAGTACTTTGATGGGGATTGAAGGTTTGTGCTTAAAATTTCAATAAATAAGTTTAAAAAAAAATCAAGTTCGGTTTCTTTTGGGTACCCCTCGTAAATATTTAAATGACTTTTCAGATAATGTGAAATGAAAATCTAGACTAAAGTGGGTCAGGAGATGGTTCAGTGCTGGGTTTTTGTGAATGAGATAGTGAACTTTTTTCTTCTTCTTACAGTAGGGAATTTCCTGACCGGTTGAGTAACCGTTAACTTCTCAAGCAGAATCTGTTTCATAAAGTTGGTTCATTGTAGAGAGACAGGTGCGCTTATATACATCATAACCCTTGGAGTTAGGGTTTCGTGACAGTCGTTTACTGTTGTCTAGGTAATGTTTTCTTTGAATGTTGTCATTTGTCTGGATGACAGGTAAAGGTAAAGCTGTCCCTGTGCTTAACTGATTAAGCACTACGCCATGAAGGCGCATGGAAGAGTGGATGTACAGATTCACATTTTTCTTGACGCTGGAACTAGCTGGAGGTGAGTGGTCAGTTTCACGCCCCGGCCGCTTTACCCCCGGGGAATGAGTCCCCGTTACCCATTGGATAGGACCCCAGAACGACATGGAGAAGAAAAAATTCTTGACCCTACTGGGACTCGAACTCCAACCCCTCGGTCTTCGAGCCCGTAGCCAGTCGCTATACCGACTACGCTATCCCGGCTCCTAAGGGAGATAAGAAATGCATAAAAAATGTTAGTCCAGAAACCTGAAGGGCAGAGACTTAACTGTGAGGCTTAGGTATAGACAGGAGAATAATATTAAAATTGCTCTTAAAATATAGGATTTGAGGACGTGAACTGGATTCATCTGGCAGAGTCTTGGGAACTGAGTAATGAACCTGTGGGCTACGTGAAAGTGGGTGAAGATCTTGACTAGATGATGGGCTGTTAGCTTCTCAAAAAGAATTCTGCTCAGTTAGGTTAGTTATATCTGTTGTACAGTACTTGAAATAAAATTCCTCTGGAACTTTGAGTGTCGTATAATTTGCCACAAAATAAAAATAATTAAGATTATTTTATGCTGTAAATTATCCGTTTCACTGTTGTGAGAATATTTTGGGCACTATAGTTTTGTTTCTTTTTTCAGGATGGTTTCGAGGTTTCTCTACAAAAAACCGTTCAATCAAGGTATGCGCATTCATATCCATTCATTTACTGAACTAGTGGGCAGTGACAGGCCAAGGAATGAAGTGGTGTAATGTAGGTTACTGTTGCTTCTGTGCTACCACGAAAGTTTTTTTTTAATTGCTTCTCAGTTAAGATTGTTACACATCATTAGCGCTTGTTTTTTTTACAGGGCATATTTCCAGCGTCGTACATATACTTGAAGCCCTGCAAGATTGATAATGAAGGGTAAGTTACATATTTATTTGTAAATTTATATTTGCATATATTGAGAAAGTATTTTGTTTCATCGAATTTTTATTTAAGTTGCCTCTTCAGAAGCTGGTATGGAACGTTCCTAATGCAGAAAGTATCGTTCCTGTTGGTGTTATAATATGATTATTAGAGAAGCAATTTTTAGGTGCTGAAGAATTAGAAACTATTCAATTTTCTATGCCATAAAACTATATACAGTGTGCTATAGAAGTAAAAAGTATTTTTGTTAAACAGGTATCGTTGATTACACAAAGTACTCACCACATTTCGTTAGTATCGCGCACAGAATGAGAAGAACTTGTCACGATTTTTGGAGTGACTGTAGATGGGGTATTGGTTGATGGATTTATTGACCACTTATACACTTGGAAACTACCCTCCTGCGTTGTTTGTTGCCCTATGGGTTTTGGTGGGTTAGTTTGGCCTGCTAAGGGTGCTCGCGTTGAGCAGTCTGCTTTTGCCGGTTCTCACGGTCTCTTCGCTTGCAGATTTCTTATATTTTTTCTTCTACCCTGAAGATGGAGGCGATACGTTCCTCCGAAACGTCGGTTAACACCACATATACACGGTGCCAAATCCCAGAAGACTGCTTTCTTCATAGTCACCGCCGTGAAAGCCTCAAATCTTACATATAATATATTGTCTCCTCTGAGAGTAAGAGCAACATTTCACAATCAAAAAGGAAGGGGGATTATAAAACACAAATTATTCTGTAGTATTAGCCCCCCCAGTACATGTTTTAGTTCTTTAGACTACTGTGAACATTTGTTTGTACAGGTTGTTTGAGTCAGTGATTCCCATCGAGGATTCAGTTGTTCGAGAGGTGACATTAGTTCTTCGAGAATGGGGCAACATCTGGAAGAGGTTGTTTGTGGTAAGTATTGCAGAAATTGCTGAAATCAAGTATTATGATACCAAAAGCTTAACCTCTTCTTGTCTGTTGTCAAGGTAGGCTTGGCACTGTGCCCCATTATGAATTTTGCTTTAATTTCGTGGATTCCTGTCAGCTGTGAACTGTAATACAGACATCTAGGAAGAATCTGAAGGGTTCTGACGATGGTGTATAACACTCAGAATTGCTGGGTTTACGGTCTTTGTCCATCATCCGTTATTCTAAAAACTGGAAAACATGATGTTTCAGAAACGTTGTATTTTCTAGTTTTTAGAATACCGAACGATGGACAACTTCCGAAAACCCAGTAATTCTGAAACATTAAGGAGTATGTGGGTCAGGCTGTGTATGTAACTGTATATAAATTAAAATACATATTGTAGTGATATGTTTTGACAGTACAGCAACATCAGGCTACATTTACATTAATTTATCACAACTGTTGTACATTGGCCACTGTTTACTGATATTTTATAAAATGACATATATTAAATTATTGGTAAGACTGATGTTTAAAGTAGTATGGTGAAGTTGTTATTGCTGTACTGTCTTTTAAAATAACAGCAATTAATAATTTAACAGATTTTTAACTCTGAACTAAGACAGTACGACCGCCTCTATGGTCTAGTGGTCAGAGTTCCTGGCTAGAGATCCAGAGGTCGATTCCCGGGGCTACCAGATTTTCTGAGAAGTAGCGGGTCTGGAACAGGGTTCGCTCAGCCTCGTGAGCCACTGGAATTGAAAATTAGTGGCTCTGGTCTAGGAAACCGAGATTAACAGCTGTGGGAATCCGTTGCGCTGACCACGTGACACCCTCTATCTGCTAAAGTTGGCACCACCTTCACTGACAAGCTGCGGTTACTCAGCCTTGGAGTCACTAAGACAGTACATCAGCTTGAAATTTAACAGATTTTAACAAAGAACTAAGACAGTAGAGCAATAACAATTTTGTACTATTTTCAACATCATTCTTACCAGTAATTTAATATATATCATTTTACAGAACATCTGTAAACCTTGACCATTGTACAGTAATAGCAGTTACCACTACATTTAGGTACTGTATATAGTCAGGTAATTTCTATACATACAAGTAGTTTTGTAGATGGCCCATCATATACTATTAATACAGAATATAACATGCTGTTCCAATACGGCATTTCAGACATTTAGAGGTTTGTTCCATGGGCAACCTCCACTGACCAATGGAAATTTTCATACTCAAAATAAATTAAACGTGACCAAGCAAATTATGAAATGGAATTTTTCAAGAAAGAATAAAATTTGTGCCAAGACATTCCACACACTTTCTTATATATGATTTACCTTGATTACATTGCATTGGAAAAATACATGATTTTTGTTGGGTAGACCATTGTTGGTCACTGATTATACAAACTTGGACATGTATGTGCTGCATAAGCTTTGGGTCCGTAATGCATGTACCATTATTTTCCTTCAAGACCCACCTATCAGGATTTATTTAGGGTGATGGTCTTCATAAATTACTGAAATTTAATCAAAACTGTTCAAGCCCCAAAAATGTTCATATTCACATTGGACACCAACCTATAATGAATAAACTCTTAAATACTGAATGTGAGTACAATTTTTCCGATTGTTCAGGCACTAGCAAGAGGCACATGCTTACAGAGAGATTGCATTCCAAAACACACTTTTTTATATTCTGGGTTGGGGGTTGGGGCAGAAATTTATAAATCCATAAGAATGTAAAGATTGATTTTTTCACCATCACAATCCTTTCTCATATATATACTCGTATACTATGTTTCCATGTTCATGGGCTCTGAAAACATGCAAGTCTATCAAAATCTCAACATAAATTTTTTACACCATTGTAATACTTTCTCTTGTTATTACATGTGTGAGAAAGAAAACATTGACATTAATTTGGACTGAACTACTATTGCATGCCAAAAGAAATTTAAGTCAATAAGGGTTTAAGCTTTATCCAGACTTATAATCATAATTGTTTTTGGGTAATTAGCATGTATTTCACAGTTCTCTGTATAAAGGGACCTAAAGCTGCATGTATGTATATACATATTGTTATTTATGTTTATTACATAAGTTCTTTTTTTGATATACTGAAACAAATATCGTGTAACCATTTTTTAGGATCGGGAGACCTACAAATTCTGTACATTACGTAAAGTCATGCGTGAACTACTGGACTGGAGGCGCCAGCTCCTGACTGGGACGCTAACCCAGGACCAAATGCGGGAGCTAAAACTGAAGATCACTTCTAAGATAGACTGGGGTAACAGGTAGGACATGATTCAGTTTTCTCTGTGTAGATGTAACAACCACTGACCTTTCTTCAGGCTGTGATTTTTTTGAGGCCAAATATAAAAATTGATCCCATAGATCATTCAGAAATGGGGCAAAATTAAAGTACCTGGGAATAACAGTAATAAGCCAAAATGATATTCATATTGGAACTGAGAACAAGTTAAAAATTTTGGAGATGCTTGCTACTGGTCATTTCAGGTTTTTTTTTCCTGTCATGTTTGCAGGTTCTTACCTGCAAATAACTGACTTTCAGTCTAAGGGGAGAACAATGATTTAGGGTGTTTGAGAACTGTTCCCTTTAAAATATTGTAACTTGTTTTGCCACTGAAGACGCTGTTCAGATTGTTAATTGGTTTATTTAACAACCTACAAGTCATAACTACAAATACTTATAATACTCTTGCGGGTTCAGACAATTTACAAACCCTACACAGTAGTCTCTTCAGTAGTCTTCACATATTTATAACGCGGGAGCTATACAAGTGTCACTTAATTACACACTCCCAATGCCTTCTCAGTTATCACAAACTATCACTGATTATCACACATAAACTCTTCTTATTATGCGTTCGGTTCTTCTTCTTCCATGGCTGCTATACTTATAATGTCTTCACATTCACAATTCACTTGCTTCAACTGCCCTCAGTGACTGCTACATTTCAACTGACCTTGCCGACTGCTACATTTCAACTCTCTCATGCATTCCAGTCTCCTTTATAAAGCCTCAGTCGGACAGCAGAAAATCCACATTGCTTCACTGTTGCATAAACGCCGTGTTTACAGGCGTTGCTGGGCAACGCTGCTGAGAGTTATTTATTGCTGCGTAGCAACCAGCGCGCTTCGGCTTGGCTCTGCTCAGCATGGCACAGAGAAACACCGCTTTCCTTATTGTTGCGTAACCTCGTTTCCACTGTTGTGCAACTTTGCAACTGATCGTTCATCAAGGGTCTGTCTTCGTGGTAACTCGTTCCACCTCCTGTTGCCCAGCAACAGTAAGACATGTCACAATATCCATGATTTATTTCAACCGTCTTCCAGTGCACACACTCATCTATCTCCTCCTCTCTCTTGCACTACATGTTTCGGCACAAAAGTGCCATCTTCAGGTGCTTATTTGATTTACGTTAAACTAGTTCATTGCATGCCTTGTTGTCTTCATATTAAAATAACTAAAATATATATTTATCATATATATTGATAAATGTTAAATGTTAAAAATATTAAAATTGTTCAGGATTTTTCATCCCTACATCGTATCTCACTACGCGAGTCACACCTATCCTCTTCTGTCGGAGCACTCTTTCACTATTGTGTGTGTATCTGTAACGTGAATTTGTTATTCATTAATACCGTGTTCCGTATTTTATTTATTACTTGTGGTATTATAATTTTTAATNAAATTCTAATAAATAAAATAAAATAAATAAATAAATAAATAAAATACGGAACGCGGTATTAATGAATAACAAATTCACGTTACAGATACACACACAATAGTGAAAGAGTGCTCCGACAGAAGAGGATAGGTGTGACTCGCGTAGTGAGATACGACGTAGGGATGAAAAATCCTGAACAATTTTAATATTTTTAACATTTAACATTTATCAATATATATGATAAATATATATTTTAGTTATTTTAATATGAAGACAAGGCATGCAATGAACTAGTTTAACGTAAATCGAATAAGCACCTGAAGATGGCACTTTTGTGCCGAAACATGTAGTGCAAGAGAGAGGAGGTGATAGATGAGTGTGTGCACTGGAAGACGGTTGAAATAAATCATGGACTTAAATCAGTGCAACAGGACGCTAAAATATAACATTATGTCACAATATATTAATTTGAGAAGGACACAGTATCAGGTAAATGGCGAAGATTATATAATAAGTAGATCTATAATCTATACTCTTGACCTGATAGTGTCAGGATGATTAAATCAAGAAGGATAATATATGGGTGGAACATGTAGCACATGTGGATAAATGAAAAATGTACACAGCAAATCGGTCTGCAAACCTGAAGGAAAGACTCCACATGGGAGACCTGTATATAGATAATATTGAAGTGGATCTTAGGAAAATATAATGCATGGGCTGAACTGAATTCATGTAGCTCAGAATAGGATAAAGATTTTGGATTTTGTGAACAAAATAATAAAACATATGATTCTATAGGAGCAGAAAATGTCTTGATTGATGTGAGTAACAATGAACTTGAGATGTATCTTGCACTGTGGAGTGACTTGGTCATCAAGATTATATGGTATTTTGTTCTAGCATTTTTAAATTATCATTATTTATTTGAAGAATTGTGATACCAGTCTGGGATCTGAATTAATACAAAGATCTGTGTGAGAAGAAAACAAAATAAATTATGCATGCTTCATAATTTTATAGACACTGCAGCTGCAGAGATTGCTCTTGAGGGATATTTGTGCATACGAAGGGGGACCCAAAAATAACCGGAAACGACCTGTTGCGCGCGCATGCTTTGTAGTTACGAGTTGTGCTGCTAGGTGGTGTTAGCTGGGGGTCTCCGCGACTGTTAGTGAGCTGGTGTCAGTCTGAGTTAAGTGGTTTGTCTGTGGTGCTCTGTTGTGTGTGTTCCTGTTTCAACCCTTTGGTGATTAGTGAGATGGCCGACCAGAAGGAACAAATAGTGTGTGTGAAATTTTTTGCTTTCTGTTAGGGAAAACTGCACTTCACTCTTCAAGTCGCGGCAAACATTCACGCGGTTTTCTCTGTGGTCATCTCCGAGCAAGCGAGGAACAAATTTTGCAGACACCCGTCTCATGTGCAAACCTTCAGTTCAAATTCGCTGGACCGTGCTCCATGAGATGTTCGTTTCCCCAGAAAGTTGGTCAATGGTCTTTCGACGATCTTCATCAATTTCATGCACACTCTTTGTTCCTTCTGGTCGGCCATCTCACTAATCGCCAAAGGGTTGAAACAGGAACGCACACAACAGAGCACCACAGACAAACCACTTAACTCAGACTGACGCCAGCTCACTAACAGTCGCGGAGACCCCCAGCTAACACCACCTAGCAGCACAACTCGTAACTACAAAGCATGCGCGCGCAACAGGTCGTTTCCGGTTATTTTTGGGTCCCCCCTCGTATATGTTTGTAATGAATAATATATGAGTATGTATAATATACTACTCTGTCCAAGAAGTATCCGACCTTGGGCCAGGAAAACAAAGTTCTGTATCTGGGTGGTTACAATACCTAATCCCTTTCGAAGTAAGCCCCTTGTGACCCCAGACACTTAGCCCAGTGGTCCTTCCATCGCTGGAAGCAATTCTGGAAGGCTTCTTTTGGAATGGCATGCAGCTGTGCTGTCATGTTCTGTATAATGTTATTATGGCTCTCAAAACAGGAGCCTTTTAGTGGTGTCTTCAATCTCGGGAACAGCCAGAAATCACAAGGAGGCATGTCAGAAGAGTAGGGAGCCTGGCGAACCTGCGGAATGCCGTGCTTGGCCAGGAAACCCTGGATCAGGTGTGATGAATGAGCTGAGGTGTTGTCATGATGCAGCTGCCAGTTGTGTGCATCCCACAGCTCCAGTCTCTTGCGCCAAACTGCATCACGAAGATGGCGGAGGGCTTCTTGGTAGTACTCCTTATTGACAGTCTGGCCTAGTGGTGCGTACTCATGATGCACAACACCCCGGTAATCGAAAAAAACAGTATCACCTTCACATTGCTCCGACCCTCTCGTGCTTTTTTGGGCCTTGGGGATATTGGATGCTTCCATTGTGATGCCTGGACCATGATTTCTGGGTCATATCCATATACCCATGACTTGTCACCAGTGATCACAGTCTTCAGGAACTCAGGATCCCTGTTGGTGCACTCCAGCATGTCCTGTGCGACCTCAAGGCAGAGTTGTTTCTACTCCAGCGAAAGCAGCTGGGCACAAATTTTGCCGCCACTCTTCGCATGCCCAAATCCTCAGTGAAAATTGTGTTTGCGGAACCTCTGCTGATCCCAACCTCATCAACAACTTCCCGGATGATCAAATGATGGTCCTCCTTGATCAGTGTCCGCACTTTTTCAATAACATCAGCATTTCAGCTCATTGACGGTCTCCCAGAACACAGGTCACTGTCCGCTGACATACAGTCATCTTTAAAGTGGTTGAACCACTCTTTAATTTGAGTGACCCCATTGCATCATCACCAAAAGGCTGCTGAATTTTGCAGATTGTGTCCTCTTGGGTATCCCCAAATTTCTGACAAAACTTGATGCAGTATTGCTGCTCCAATCGTTCTGTCATCTTGATCAAAATGAGAATGTGACGAACACATGTTACACCATTTCGCTATCTGGTAGCCAGACATGCACCCGACAGTGTTGCGAGTCAGCAAAAAATCACGCATGCGCATGAAAGTCCCTTCTACCACTACGCTCAGTGTCTCCACCCCTTTGGCCACTATTATTTTGTTAAAGAAATTAAGTTGTGTCACATTCCCCCTGTGACTTGTGACTGACACACAGCTGGACTCACATGTCACACTTAAATATCAGAGAGCTATTTATATGCCACACCTAGCAAGGTCTTCATGTTTATGTTAGTCAGTGTATCTTTGAAATAATACAATTTACATAATTCAATTACAATATCAGATTATCTCTCCCCAGTGTTGATGACTTTAAACTCCGAATATTTAGCTTATAAATGAAATATAAGGAGGTCATTTCTTTGTCTATAGTCTGTCCATAGAATGGGACACTGGCCAGGGTTCAGCTTCTCTCCCGTAAACGAACAGATTGCTCCCACATGATCTAACTCAGATGTCTTTAGTAAAATGGCTCTACTTATTTGATATTACAGCATCTGCTGAAAGTTGTGCCCTTTGACATACACACACATTTCACACTGATGCCACAAACACGCACAAAAAGTCTACTTTCCATTATTTATGGAATAACATTCTAGATTTAAAGCTGTAAGACCTCCAGTTGTGTGGGTTATCTCTGTAAACTTTCTGGTTCAGATTTCCCCACAGACAAAACTCATCCAAGATATTTCGTGTGGATAAAACTTTAAGATTTTTATGTTTCGAAGAACAGACACTTAGAGACACTGGTTTTTGGGGCCGTCAGTGAAGTGCCTTTCTGAATTAAATGTGAGTCTAGTTCAGATGCTTTCAACAGCATCCAGTGTCAGCACACTTTTTGGTTGATATTTGCTCCTATAGGCAACTGACCAAGTATTTTACCACTTTTTGATTTGTTTCATTCTGGTCCGTCACACTAACAATATTGTAAAAGATAAAACAACTCCGTCCAGTGTGACTATTCAGCAGTCACACTGGACGGAGTTTTATCTTTTATCATTTTACCACTTGTTTATAACTGTAGGTCATGAAATTTTTTGCATGAAGGTAAATCCATTAACTGCTGAAAAAATTTATGAACATTTATTTATCATGAGATTCCTTCTAATAAAATTGTCAACAAGAAACATACACTGTTCATTGCCTATCTCACCATGGTTCAACACAAACACTAAGAATGCTCACAGCCAGTTGATCACAAGAACAAATGTGCAGTGATAAATGGAGATCAGTTACACACTTACTGTCATGGTATAGCAACAGAGTTTGCCCTCACATGGAATTGTTATATGCTGACTAGCTAATAAACTATTACAAGTGGCATGCTTAACTGTTTGCTAAGCCTCTGCTTATTTCTCATATTTACATAAACTTGTTTAAATCCTCTAGTATTCAGTATGTATAAGAACAGAAGGTTAGAAATGAAGTTTCAATGTATTATGTACAACTTAACAGATTCCTAATAAAAATGATGAAACAGCTGATGGTACTGCAACAGTAAAGGAGATAGAGGAAAAATATAATACTGAACATTACAATAACTTAGCATTCTAAAGCTGAGGTATCATTTTGTATACAGTAACAACTTGGAAACATACATAAACATAGAATAATACTCTCTTGTTCTTTGATGGTGACCACAGAAATGTTAACCAATGCCTGGTTGAGCTCACCCTCTTTCTGTAATAAATACTGAGTAAAGTGGAGTCTGGAACTAGAAAGTTTGTGCAGTTTCTCTATATATAGATGTAATGGTGCTGCTCTTTCTTAAATTTGATATCTGAAGCACATAATTAACAAATCATGTTCCTTGTTGAAAAGATGGCTTACTGCTTTCTGTTAAACATAACCTTGTACTTGCAGGAGCATTTGGATATGAAGATTCTTTGAAATTTGGTATTGTAAATTATTTTTAAATTAATTTTGAACAGATTTACGCAGTACAATGAACTCTGGTATACAAAAGTTTTCATGCATGTTGAATGCCATATTTGGTTAAAAAAATCGTTCTTCTTATGCGTGAAGAAGTTAGATTGGCTCTCCTGGGTGCTATTTACTACCACAGCTCAGTGCAATTCCGATAACAGAATGCAGCAGTAAAAGGAGTATAGTTTGCCTGATATGAGCATGTGACAGACCATTGACAGGAAGTTCAATATTCCAGAGAAGAGAACAACATAACAACATTCTGTTGTTATCTAGTGACACATAGCTAATTAAGAATTCCATAATGGCAAGAGACGCCAGTAGTAGTCTAAGACAGGTTCCACAACACAGCATGTTATTAGGGCTTAGATAAGCAAAGTGAAGATGGGAAGTAGCTGCAGTTAATCCTTCTGACATCCCTAGATGTTACAGGAGTTCCGAAAGCTTCCAACATTACTACCTTTAACAATGTATGAAAATTTACAGACTTTGAAGCTTGTGTCTGGTGTAGGTCCAGTTTTTAATACGAGGGGCGTTCAAGTTCTAAGGTCTCCAATTTTTTTTCTCAGGACTGGGAGCAGATAGACACATGAGGTTTAGTTTAAAATACGTGTGCACTCTTTGTGAATGCGTGACAGAGATGGCAGCACTGTACGGCAGACAGAACTCTAGTGGTAGCGGCAAGAATGAGGAGTGTTTTTGATACCTAAAATGGCGACGTTTTCGTTACAAGAACCGCGAGTAATCATTCGTTTTCTCCACTTGCGTGGTGCAGCACCCATTTAAATTCATCGCCAGTTGAGTGAGACCTGTGGTAATGGTGTCATGAATGTGAAAAATGTGCGTTCGTGGGTGCAACAGTTCAAAGAAGGCCGAATGTTGTGTGACGACGAACCAAAACAATCTTGGCCTCGCACCAGCCGGTCTGACAACATGGTCGAGCGAGTTGAGAAAGTTGTTTTGGAGGATTGCCGATTGAGTGTGGAAAACATTGCCTCCAAAGTTGGCATTTCTGTGGGATCTGTGCACACAATCCTGCACGAAGACCTGTGAATGCGGAAAGTGCCCTCCGGGTGGGTGCCACGAGTGTTGGCGGATGACCACAAGGCTGTGCGAATGGTAATTTGCCAGGCGATGTTGACACGTGATGAAGGCATGAATGGGACTTTCTTTTCATCAATTGTGACAATGGATGAGACATGGATGCCATTTTTCAATCCTGAAACGAAGCGCCAGTCAGCTCAATGGAAGCGCACAGACTCACCGCCACCAAAAAAATTTCAGGTAAGCGCCAGTGCTGAAAAATTTATGGTGGGCATGTTATGGGACAGCAATGGCGTAATCCTTACTCATTGCATTCCAAAGGGCACTACGGTGGAGTTTCTTTGTGAAAACAACCTTGAAGTGGCTTCTCATGCTCCCTGTTCACCTGACCTGGCTCCTAGCGATTTTTGGCTTTTCCCAAAGATGAAAGACACTCTCCATTGTAGCACATTCACCAGTCATGCTGCTATTGCATCAGCAATTTTCCAGTGGTCAAAACAGACTCCTACAGAAGCATTCGCAGCAGCCATGGAATCATGGCGTCGACGTTGTGAAAAATTTGTACGGCTCCAGGGAGATTATGTTGAAAAGTGACAGAAGTTTCAAATTTTTTGTATGATTATTGTGTGAGGAAAAAAATCGGAGACCTTAGAACTTGAACGCACAACATAATAGTAACCCTGGATTCATTTCCAAACCAACACGCCCACAGGATAAATTTATAAAATCATATAGTATGAAGGGGATGCATTCTTTGATGATGATTCCAGTTATCTCCATTCCTCTCACCATAGTTCTAAGATGTGAAATTATGCAGTAGTGTTAATCGTGTACTCTTCCTGCTGAGGAGACAATGCAGTAGTGTTAACCTTTAAGAGCCGAGCGACGCCATATGGCGTCATGAAAATAAAGTCAAGGGGACAAATGACGCCATATGTCGTCCCGCAGTCCACGCATGCGGCCGGCTTTTTAAAATCTAATTTTAAGTTATAAATTCTTTTTCTACTTACATGATTTTTGGTTACCAGCTTTATAAGTTGTCTCTTCCCACCTGCGTCGTCTGCTGGAATGTTGGCTTCGTGTGGAAATCTTGGAAACATCCGGAAATGCAGAGTCCCACATCACACTTCACGCACTTTATCCGGAGGGTTCTTCATTTCCCACACGAAGAGCACACTCGACACCTCAATTTCGAAGTAGAGGAAGTCGGCCAGTGCTGTTGTTTGGCCTCCTCTATTCGAAATGACCCAAATGAAACGGCAGGGGTTCGACCCCTGGGCCGTTGAGGGCGAGGGGGGCCCCTTCCAGCATGCTCCAGCATGTTCCGCACAAGGGCGAGACGAAATTCTCTGTGTGACAATTTCGCACCACAGGATGACAACAGGATATAACTGTTCAGATCGTCAGATCCAGGAGATGGAAAAATAATTTATTTGTCCATTTCCAGGTTCGATGACAGATGCTATAACTGTCTGCCATTCTGTCCGCTTTGTCGACATAACCCATGTGCTTGTTGTAGTTAGCAACAATTGCTGGCTTGATGGCATTTCCGTGCTCATCACAGAAACTGCCTTCTGCTGGAGGAGAGTGCATATTTGTCAGCATGTAAACGTCATGTAAGATTTGAGGCTTTCACGGCGGTGACTATGAAGAAAGCAGTCTTCTGGGATTTGGCACCGTGTATATGTGGTGTTAACCGACGTTTCGGAGGAACGTATCGCCCCCATCTTCAGGGTTGAAGAAAAAGTTTAAGAAATCTGCAAGCGACAACACNCCAGTAGTCCTTTAGTCTGCCTCTATTGTCATGTCCCATTTGAATGATTATTCCTAGAAACAGAAACATCTCGGATTTGGTCACGTCAGGCCGCGGAGAAGGTCCGTCGTGACGTCTGTCTACGTGCTGATGGTAGTACCTGTTCGTCTCTTCCACCAGCAGACGGATAATCCCTGCGAAATACAGCATGAAAACGCAGAAGGGGTGAAATCCTTATTCACGTGTGGAGCTTCATTGGTATTTAACCCCACAGCTCCACCTGAATAATTATTCACACTCCTCTTGCCACGCAGGTGTGGTGGTCCCAGGTTGCCGATGAAGATGATGGGTCTTCATTGAAATCCATTTCTGAATCACTTTCCTCAACGCCACTCTCAGAATTGTCGAAAAAAAACAATCTGATTCGGAGTCATTTATGAGTTGAAAAATGTCTGAATCTTCCAAATGAGACGACGCCATGGTGAGCTGACAATATCACTGTTATCGCTGCGAAACTTTGAAGCTGTATGACACTGCTTGGCTGTGGTATAAAGACGATAGATAGCCTTGAGAGTTCTGATAGACTAACCGAGCAAGGTCAGAACAGAGAACTTCTTGTGTATAAACAATCTACGTTCTTATAAACGTAGAGATACACGCCCACATCTCTGCATACCGAAAGAAGGTACGTGTATAAGCTTCGAGACATGCAAGACTAAACATGTCTACATAACCATCCGCTGTGTTGCCACATCTACATACAGCATTCTTAGTTCCAAGAACTGTATGAATTCTTGTAAACAGATGACAAATTTGGGAATTTTATACTTTGAATCAGTCTAAAAAATTTTACACATTTTATGAAGTTTGTAAATTACAATATCTGATTCTATATTCTTTCTAGAAAAAAATAGCGTTAATTTGGTTCGTTTATCACAAAAATTGTAGAAATCAGCAATTTTAGGAAATGATTACAGTTTTTATTGCTTTAAAATTGCGGGTATTTAAATCAAATTCGTCCCGCTGCCAATACCGGAATTTAAAGGGCCGTCACTTAAAGGTTAATCGTGTACTCTTCCTGCCGTGGAGACACTGCAGTAGTGTTAATCGTGTACTTTTCCTGCCGAGGAGACAGTGCAGTAGTGTTAATCATGTACTCTTCCTGCCGTGGAGACACTGCAGTAGTGTTAATCGTGTACTTTTCCTGCCGAGGAGACAGTGCAGTAGTGTTAATCATGTACTCTTCCTGCTGAGGAGACAGTGCAGTAGTGTTAATCGTGTACTCTTCCTGCCAAGGAGACAATGCAGTAGTGTTAATCATGCACTCTTCCTGCTGAGGAGACAATGCAGTAGTGTCCCTCATGCACTCTTCCTGCTGAGGAGACAATGTTGTCATCTCCAAAGTGTTTGGTACTGTTGGATGCACATTACTGCCATTTAATGTGTCACTAAGTTCCTTGACCAATTTTTGAAACACAGATGAGCACAAATTCTGGCCAAGTAGATGAAGCAGAAGGAAATCACCAACCTGGAATGTACAGAAAACCCACCTTTGAGTCACCAGTTTAATTTGTATATATTCTTTGCATGAAATGCATAATTGGAAGATCAGGTTTCATTACCAGAAGCAATTAACAGAAGCTGGTATAAGACAAAATAGTTGGAGAGGTATTGCAAAATATTAACATCAATTTTTAAAAAATGAGAAAACTTAAACAGATCATGTTAACAAAAATTACTGTGAATTTCTGCTTGCAGTTCAGATAAAAAACTTGTTTCCAGCGAGCAGGTGACTGTATCTTCCAAGTCCTGCCAGTGAGATATGCAAAACTTCAGCGAACTTACAGATGTTTAGGAAATATTTATACTTCGAACTGGAACATACCTTTTTGGCGTTTATAACACACAGCATGCATGAAATTAACAGGGTCCAGAATTTGCTCTTCCACAAATCACCTTCACCATTCTTAAAGATTTGCCTATACTTTTCACATTACTCTTAACTTCTCTGGTCTGAGTCTTTAATCCTCCAAGCTGGCATTTCTTTATCCCATTAAATAAATACATGTTTCCACCATCATTTTTACAAGGATTGGATAAAGTTAGTGGCAACACCAGGGGCGGCCCGTGTATAAGCACTGCGGAACTGCAGCACCCCCAATTTCCACATGATATTATCGATAGCATTTATATAATGAGTCCTTTTTTCTTTAATTCTTTCTATATACTTGTACAATACAATATATAATCCTTAAGCTGAATGTCAGTAGCCAAATCTTTGTATGGAACTGTGTGCTTCTGGAGCAGCACCTCCACTAATTTTAGCTATGAGCCGCCACTGGGCAACACTGCTGTAAAATGAAAGCTGTGCATCAGGTGGCACTAGCGCCATCTGTAGCTGATAGCAGAAGTTCAATTGAAGTAGTGCAGTGAGTGGCTCTGGTTGTGTTTCATTGAGTTGAATTGTGCTTTGTCTTGAAGTGCAGGAGCCCTGTTCAAGCACCCTAAGAACATGTTTACAAAACAAGAATGCTCCTGGATAAAAATTGAAGTTGCACGAGGTCGTAGTGCACAAAACTGTTATCAGGGACTGCGAAAAGCATGTGGTGATGCTGCTTTGCCATATCGCACAGTGGCACAATGGGTGAAATTGTTCCGTGAAGGGAGGGATGCCATTCAGGACAGCCATTGTCCAGGATGACCCTGTGTTGACAATCACACAATTCAGCTTCTTGCTTCTTTGCTGGATGTCGATCGTCAATGGGCTGCGTGGGAGTTAGCTATTGAGGTAGGCATATGTCACAAAACTGTGCTCCACATTCTGCACAATATTCTTGGATACCGCAAAATTTCAGCACATTGGGTGCCCCATACAATGTCCAAGGTGCAATAATGGCAACGTTTTGCAATTGCACAGGACTTGTAGGATCAGTACCAGAAGGAAGGTGATGACTTCCTTGGAAGGATCGTCACTCTGGACGAAACTTGGGCTCACTCATACAAACCGCACTTGAAGCGACAATCAGATGAATGGAAGCATCCTGGCTCTCCTCATCCAAAGAAAGTGCGCCCAACACAGTGTAATGTGAAGGCAATGTTGATTGTGGCATGTGACACTGATGAAGTGATACTGCACCACACTGTACCTCAACGACAGACAGTAAATGCTGCCTACTACTGCAGTTTCTTGTGTAATCATCTTTGTCCAGCACTCAGGAGAAAGCAACGACACTAGTTGACAATGAACCCCATCATCCTTCATGACAATGCAAGGGCTTATACTGCTGACACTGTCAAGGATCTCCTTCGCCCCAAGCGATGGGAGATACTGCAACATCTGCCATACTCACCCGATATGAGTCCGTGCAATTATGATATCTTTGCCAAATGAAAGAACCCCTGTGAGGGACACATTACAACACAAGAGAGGAGATTATTCGTGTTGTAGGGCGGTCACTGCTGGACATCAAAAGAAGTGGACGCACTGATGGTGTACGAAGCCTTCTACAAATTTGGCAGAAGGTGGTACACATGGGGCGAGATTATATTGAAGGAATGTATGTGTGTTTACCTCAGGTAATAAAGTCATCTCAGAACTATATAGGTGTTGCCACTACTTTTTATCCATCCTATGTGTATATACTTCTAAAGCCACTTTAAAGCTTACATTCCTGTGACAGTATAAGTGCTCCAATAGAAGATGAGAAAATATTGCTTGAAGTCTGAAATCCAAATTGTTATAGAATCTGCTGGAATTGCAAACAGCTGCACTAATAATTGTAATATTAAAATTTCTGTATATATTGTATTTCTGTGGCAGTATCTGTGTTGATAGAGCTACAACTTATGGCCTAGCTTATAACTTGTTGGCACGTAACACTGCATATGTGGTAAGGTCCACAACTGCATTCAAATAGCCTGCGCCATCCCTCTAAAATATTCCGAAGTTTACCCTTAAAATTCTGCTGCTTTGTCTTATCAACAAATGAGATCCTTACTCTTTTATGTAGTTTTTGACAAAAGAATGCATTTTATTTATAGATATACACATCAAAGAAAATCTAAACATAAGATAACAGTGCAGCAGCAGGGACTTCTGCGATTTAAATACAGTTGTTGGGCCCAGTAGGGTGCCATGTTTTCAAGGGAGTAAAAGTTCTAGGATCCTGAGTGCTAATGGATGATTTCCTGTTACTGAAGTATGAATTTAGAAGGTACTTCTGTTTGTTCTGATTGGAATCATGTTCATTCAGTATTATAGCATAGTAGCTGTTTTCTTTTCCTGACTTCTGCACAGGCTTTGTTGTTGTATCTGTCACTGCTTAAGTTTGTTTGAACAGTTGAATATTCGCATCTTTTTTATTTTGTGGTCCTGCAAGTGCGCCACATTCATTAACCATCCTGTCATAAATGCAAAGTCTTGATACTGACAGCAGCATTAAATAAAAAACGGTAAAGCTATCCTGTAACAGGCTATGGGGGCCCATAGGATTGTGAGATGTCGAGGCTCCCACATTTTCTAGACAATGAGCTCACAGATGGCAGTGAGGTTGTCAGCCTTACATGCAGGCTACCCTTTACCCCCATGCAGATTCCTGATACTCATTTCTGTTAGAGGCCGAGTCGACCACAGGGCCATAGTACAGCTGGAAGGATTAGGTCAGTTGAAAAATCCAATGACTTCTGGAATCAAACCCACGACCTTCTTGCTTGTATCATAGTGCCTCAACCAACTATGCCACCACGTGCCCATTAAATAACCAACTTAGAAAATACACAATATGCATGAGAATTGTTAAGATGAAACCAACATTAATACCATTCACTCTGTGATGCTTAAATGTGGTATAATAAAATTTTGAAGATTCTGCAGCTCTATTAATATAATTTAATTATGTAATTAATATGATACTTTTATCTCATTTGAATTATCTTTTATACTGAACATTGCAGTCAAGTGATTGGCCTTCTGCTTCATATTCAGGAGATCTCAGGTTTGGGTCTTCACCTGGAGGCTTACTGGCCTTGCTGGAGGTGTTAATAATCTTCCACAATTTCCCAAACAGGTGCTAGGATAGTACCTCAGAGTACATCAGAACTGTTTCATTTCATGTGCCAGTTCATTATTTAGAAATCATGAAGTCATTCAGAATTATATGGCCTACGTGATAATTGTCATTAATTTAAATTCATAGGTTGGTAGGTGGTATTTACTTTTATAAGAGGTTAACCTTCCATTTTGAATTATTTTTATGTGGCTGAAACATAACTCCATTAAGACTATACAGATCTTTAAGTTTAGTTTCAACAATTTCATCCAGTTAATCATCCAATGTTTTGAGGTATTCTGAGATACAACAAACTATTTTAAACCTCTTTTATGTTGTTAAGTATGTACCAGTTTTATAGAACCAAATGTATAACTAATGTAGTTGGATAGCAGTACAGTTTTGAGATTTGTGTTAAATAATTCTTTAGTGATGTCACTATATAGTGGTACATTTGCTTGTCAAAGTTTTGGAGGCTCAAGTCAACATATGCGTATCACCAGCAAAAATGACTGCAAAATCCTGAAGACATCCATAATAGGAACAAGTACACTGATTTAAGAATGACACATAAAATAAACTGACCTGTGTCTTTGCCACAATTGTTGCCACACCCCCTGGAGCCCTGAACTTGAAGAGTCTCTTCAGCACTGTCTCACGGATGGATGGATATAATACTATGGCACTACTGTAGATGAGGGCAAGGCCTGACAGCACAGACAGAATGATGAACCAGAACCATAGGAAGATGAAGATCTTCTCATTAAGGATGTTGAGGGGCAGAACACACAGTGCATCATATTTTCTTATGCTTCCTGTAAACCAGGTTAAAATACAGCTTTAATTGAGTCTGAACAAGTAGTAGTTAAGCTTTTTTTATCATGTCACATCCCCCACATAGAGGAACAGGGTGAGGAGAACTCGGCATACTCTAAACTTTGGTATTAGATAGAAATGAATAGCCAGCTTCGCACTCCAATGGCTTTATTGTTGGGCAGGAAGTGCCAAAGGCGAACAGGAGATTGGGTGGATCCTGAGTCAGTCAAGACACATTGGTGACAAATAAAAAAATCACTGCCCCATTCAAGAATTGAATCATAATTGCAAATCACTGTCTTCTGGGATGTGACACTATATACTTTGGTAGACAGGTACAAATGTTTCAGAGGAACCTACTACCTCCATCTTTGGGATTCAAAGTTCCTCCAAAATTTTGGTGTTTTTTTAAATTGCATGGCACCTTCATAGTTGCCCACTACGAGAACCTCAGATGTCACATGAACTCTAAATGCCTGGACTGCATATGGCCACTTTACTAATGGAACTGTTTCAGCAAATGAAAATTGATGCCATAAGCAAGCACTTCTGATGGAGATGCAAGACAAGGAAGTGGGTTGCCCATATGTATCAACATTAATCTTTTATTTAGAAATATGTTTTTCTGAGAAAATTTCTCAACTGGTCTTTCCAATAGTCAAGTTTCTTTCTTGCCCTGCATATATCTGTTGTTTAAATTTTGTGCTAAAAAAACAGAAATTTTGTAAGCTGGTTCTGATCTGTCTTCTCACAGGAAGGAGGTACCAAATATTGAAATGACTCACTGGATCATTCTTTTCAGTTGGCACTTCAGTGGCTCTTTTCTAAAGGTGGATTTTTGTTTGAATAGCGAATTAGTACAGATAAAAGATAATGAAATTAAAATTATGGAAACCAATATCATGGAAAATATATACATACCTGAAGGTCCATATGTGTAGAAGAGACACTTGGTCAGTGTAGGGAATACAGCAATCATTGGATCTGTACGATTCTCCTGGTCAGTGCTTGAAAATTGAAGAACTTTTGTCCCATAATTCAAGAAACTGTGGCCCAAAAACTTGTCCAAAAAGAAAATATTACCAACCTGTTGACAAGAATACATTAGCTTAAATTGGCACCTGAAATTTTTACATACTTTTGTCTAGTAAGTAAATGCAACTTTCAAGGATCTAAGAATATATCAGAGCATAAACTCAAACACAAGTAAACACAGAAATATATGCCTTTGTTAAACTATGTGTTCCTTTGTTGGCTAACCCCCCTCCCCCCACCCCATTTTATCTATATAGTTGGAATTCTGCCCGGATATTGCACTTGCTAGTTCTGGCAGTCATTCCTCATCTTGAGGGTGCTGTGAGGAAAGGAAAACTCTATGATATGAATAATGCAGTACAAATCTAATTCTTACCAGCCTCTATAAACATTTTTATTTACTGTATGGAATGAATGCTTTTCTGCAGTATAGAAGTTGGAGTGAAACAATAAACATTCAGAATTTTAAATGTTGCATGAGCGTATGTGAAGTTATGTAAATTTTCTGAGATATCTATATTGTCAAGTCGGTATACAGTTGAAAGAAACATGATCATATGTGATTTTTCTAGTGCTTACATGCAGAAATGCAGTAATGTTCAACACAGACTGTTTAGTGACTAAAGAATGTGAATAATAATAATAAAAGTTACTAGTTTTAAAATAGTTGTTATTCTAATTTTGTATATACACACGCACACTAAATACACTACAGACAGCATACAAACAAAACAACAAGAAATTTAAAGATAAAGGCAAAAGCCCTAATATTAAGCTGCAGACCGGGAGTGGCCCATGAACTTCCATATGGGATACAGTGATTTTCCATAAGCAGAGATTACAGGTGGTTCTGTCCTTTCTGTAGGATGGTGATTCAGTGCAAAGAAAGGGTATGTATAGCAGAACAGTAGCAATGTTCACAGTGTCAGCTCCCCAGTACATTACTGTCTCTGCACTAAAAATGATATGTATTTGGCTTTTTTCTTCATTCTCAAGCTCTACAAGTCCCACTTTTTCTATTTTTCTGGTGGTAACCTTTTCCAGCCATACTACATATTTTTTCTACAGGAATCACATCTATAGAACTGAGACTTAGGCTGTTTTCTTTTAAGCAGTAAGTTAATTCATATATGACTGAACTGAAGTGAGCTGAGCGCAGAGTTTATATATCTGCTTGCTCTGCTTCAGAGGATATATTCCTTTACTGAAACTAGATATTGTATAGTCTTTGGTATATCAATTAATGATATAGATTAAGCAGTTGGCCATTAAAATTTGCCATAACCATGATGCAAAGAAACATGTGAACTTACTACTTAAGATGGCAGTGAGTGAAATTTCACCAATTTGAAATGATCTGATGGTGATCACTGTTTTGTTACCAGAACTGTAAAGTGAGGAAATCTCACTTCCCTGCTTCTGGATATTTCACAGTGCCAGAATTGTATAATGTTACTAACCCTGAAGTAGGCAGCAACAAGTTCCTCAAAAATTTCAGCAGTTTTTACTGTTATGACATGATGTGATACACAAATTCTACAGTGAATCCAGACTTCTGTGAAAACCTCTAGTCTCATTTCCCAGATTTCAGTGGATTGCAATGACCCATATGAGTCAAATCTCTGTTTTCCCTGTGTTTTAAACTATCTGATTTCCCATGTAATATGAATTGATGAAACCCACAGTATGGATAATCTGAACATTCTTTAACATTCACTTACCACATTAACAAAATTGAGGATCTCACAGAAGAAATATCCAATTGCATAGCAACCATGAGTGTGCAGTGCACTCCAAATGTACTGAAGAAGCCTGTCATAGCTATTTTCTCTCTCTTCTTTCGAATCAGTTCTGAACCCTCGCAAACCTTTGCTGATCATCTTAATCTTTCCGCCCTCCCAGTTCTTCCATAACCAGTGTGGTACATGGAACAGGGCTCCCTATAATGAGAAGTAGTAGAATATTGATTCATAAAAGCGGAGGAAAACGTATATTGTAATCACATTCAGCATATATATATATATATACATACATATGCTGAATGTGATTACAATATATATATATATATATATTTTCAGGACAAAATTGATTATTTAAAAGATTTTTGCTGCCATAAGATATTGTACAGTACAAGTCAATTCATGGAAATACAGGAAATTTTTATAATTTTTGGTCAAGTAAATACTAATGAAATGTTCTTAAAATGTATTAAAAGCATTCCAATATATTCCCATTTCTACCTCAATTTTGTGATGGTGATATTACATTATCTGTTGTTCTTAGACAGCCCATATTGATGTCAGCAGCATTTAGGAGTCAATGAATGAAATTATTAACATTTCATTTACTGGACAGCAGATGTTTCTGTATTGAATTTGGTTAATAATTCTGTGACTTTTTTAAAAAAAAATCTTTGAATTGATGTTATATAGGTATTGAGTGCTACACATTACACATATGTGTTAAAATAAGCACTGTCTATACAAGTTTATGTTCTTACCTGTAGGAACAGCACAAAGGGAACCCACTGGTAGTAATTGTGATGTTTAACCTCATGTAGCCCTGGTACATAGGATCCTACCCCAGGGGCAGCTACATGAGTCCCTACTTTCTCACCATATTGGTGGGGAAGAGTGTATGTGGATGTTATCCAGCAGTATGTATTTATCACATGTATTTTATCTTGTAAGTCATCATTCAAGCATTCAATGGGTTTTCCTGCAATAAATAGAATATCACAGCTTTTAGTTTATACTTTCACATTAAGTGCTATATATTTATTTTGCAAAATCTGTTCATAAAAATACCATCAAGATCAATAAATATAAAAGAAAATTGAAATTGTTAACATGCCGAGATTCCACATGGGGCCCTGTCTAATGGATATGAGGGACACTTCCCCGTATGTAAAGTGATCATAGCATGAAATTGAATATTTGTCTTGACCTTGTGCCAAGGTTGATTTTACTTTCATGTCACCTGTATGCCTTTGTGTCATGGTCCATAGCCACAGGGACAACTTTACTGCTTTTTACACATTACAGCCTGCAGGTGAAAGAAAATACAAAATGGAGAAAAGAAAGAAATCTTGGGCAGTAACATAGCATTACAGTATTATGGGCGAGTAGAAACACTGGAGGGAACAACTGCTTCCTCTGCTGAATGCAGAGCGTACAACTCTTAAACAAGCATGATCCCTAACACTGGAAACTGATAGTCCATAGAGCAGAAAGAATGAAAATATTCATTTCCTACATTGAGTTCTGATTGAAAAATTTCAGTCATGGTTGGAGACCACTGCCTTGACATGCCATTTTAGGAGGTGAAATACAATAGGGATCCATCAAGCGAAGATAAGTACCCAAAGCTTTGACTGATCAAGTTGCCATTCTTAAAAAAAATACACTGAAATTCCATTAAATGTTTGCTGATATAACTTCCAGTATCATCATGTGAAGAGTTCCATCTTTTGATATATAGCACCATGTGATTTGTTGAAAGACAACTGACGTTTCGGAATAACATATTGCTTCCATCTTCAGGGTGGAACAGTAAGTCAAATACGAAACCAACATGAAGCAGGCAAATTGACGCTGGGTTCCTGTTTGGCCTACTCCTATTCCCTGAAGATAAGGCGATATGTTTACCTGAAACGTCAGTTGACTCACCGGATTACACTGTTATATCCTAAAAGTTAAACTCTCGGTCTCGGCTGCAAGGACCTCATAACACGTATAATAATACGTTTGAAAGTAAAAATATGCATTTTGGCATTTCAAACTGAATATATTGTTTTGAAGGGCTTTTCTACTATTTGTCACAATGGAACCCAAAACTAATTGACTATTTTGCAACGTTGTGTAATATTGAATGACGTATAGCAGACTGATTATTGATGTGGGTAAAAGTGAATATCCTGACGTTAGATTGGAGGAACTGAAATCGATCGGGACTAATACCCCTGGTTCGGGTTCGAACTCGATGCCTCCTGAATGAATGCCAGATGTGTCACCACTCTTTAACCTTGCACGTTTATATTTACTGTACCACTAAAACCTACCAATCAAACTGTGTGCAGTGCAGAGAATGCAGCATACGAAAAGTACCGCTGATGTGACACGGTAATGAAGTCTGAATATCACGTTGTCTATAATTTCCTTGTCAGCTAGAAACCGAACCTTAACGAATCTACCTGTTCCCGATAACAGGCTGAACAGCGACATCTTGTCTCCTGCAGTCACTGTAAAGATAAATTCAGTGGCCTTAATTGGAAGGCGGGCAGACATAGACATAGGGGATTTAATACAAGGTGGTTCAAGTATGACCGGGACTGATTTGTGTGTAAACAAGCCGCACTGCGCAGCAGCTGTGCGACCTTGAGAGAGTGAAGCCACAACCTCCACACTTCCTGTTGTTCAGGTTAGAACCTGTTTTGTCCTGTCTGGGAGTTACTAGAGTGATGAGCGAACAGAAGGTACCGCGGAGCGTGGAACAACGCATTGTGATGAAATTCCTCTTTGGAGAAAATGTCCCGTCCGCTGGAATTCACCACAGACTCCAACAACAGTATGGGGAAGAGTGACTTTCACGGACCCGTGTGTTTGAGTGGTGTAAGTGCTTCAGAGAGGGCAGAGAGCGCGTGGAGAATGAACCGCAGGATCGTCGGCCGCGAACATCCGTCACCAAGCCAAACACTGATCGTGCAGACGCGCTTATTCGTGAGAATAGGCGCATCACTATCAAGGAACTTGGAGCAATGCTGTCCATCTGTGTTGGTAGTGTAGAAGACATCTTGAAATACCACCTGCACTATTGCAAAGTGAATGCACGGTGCGTACCACGCATTTATGACGGATGTGAACAAAATGGTGCGCATGCGAGCTGCCAGTCGTCTCCTACAGAAGTTTGAAGATGAAGGTGATGCATTTTTGAAGTCTGTAGTGACCACCGATGAGACGTGGGTGCACTACTTCATTCCCGAGTCCCAGCAGTCATCACGCGAGTGGCGGCATACCAGTTCTCCCAAACCCAAGAAAGGGCGGGGAGCCGTTTGGCAGGAAAAGTGATGGCACCGTTCTTCTGGGACTGGCAGGGAGTTATCCATGTAGACTTCTGACAGATGCCAGAACAGTCAATGCAGCTTATTACTCAGACCTCCTGGCAACAGATGTGAAGGAAAAGATCCGATCCAAGCGGAAGATACGTGGAAAGCGGGTAGCCTTCCTTCAAGACAATGCACGCCCCCATACGGCCAAAACAGCAATGGAAACCCTCCGGAAACTGAAATGGAACCTTCTGACACATCCGCTGTAGAGTCCCGATTTGGCCCCAAGTGATTTCTACCTGTTCGGAAGGCTCAAATCAGACTTGCAAGGCATGCAGTTTGTGGACAATGATGCCGTCATCCAGACTGTTCGGGAGTGGATACTCCGCCAACCACAAGCCTTTTTTGAAAAGGGCATCAGGATGCTTCCAGAACGTTGGAAAAATGTGTTGACTCCAGAGGGGAGTACGTTGAAGACTGACATGTGCAAGTAAGTGTTTGGCAATTATGGTTTAAAAAGAAATCAGTCCAAGTCATATTTGAACCACCTTGTACTTCCCATGCTGTTTAAGGGGGGACACTTAATAAAAAGTTATATTTATTTTATCTACATGTTTCGATTGTAATACCAAGTTTCTTTGTTGACAAACTAGAAGGTATTAATTTAAAACTTCTAAATATGATGTCTCTTAACTGACAGTGTTAAATAATACAAAAAATAAACTCCATGACTTTAGTCCGCAAGCGAACTATACCGACCAGGCGACCGCCGCTTGTCGGCGAAGTTTAGTGCCAACTTTTGCCGATAAAGGGTGTCGCGTGGTCAGCGCGACGAAAACCGTTAATTTCGGTTTCCTAGACCGGAGCCGCTATTTCCTTGAAATAGGCCCTCAGTCATCATCACGAGGCTTAGTGGACCCCGTTCCAGACCCACTACTTCTCCGAAAAAATCTGGTAGCCAGGAACGCTGACCACTATACCACAGTGGCGGTCATGTTACATAATAGGTTCAGAATAGATACTTAAACATTGAATAGGTTAGTAAGATGTTTCTGGATTGTTCTGACATAAAAGAAGAGAACATACCAGTATCTTCCACTAGGAGTCAGGATAGCGCAGTCGGTATAGCGACTGTCTATGGGCTGGACGACTGAGAGGTCGGTGTTCGAGTCCCTGTAGGGTCAAGAATTTTCACTTCTTCACGTCATCCAGATCGGCTCTGGGGTTCAACCAGCCTCCTATGCAGTGGGCACCAGGGGCTCTTTAGCGGGGGTAAAGTGGCCGGGGCGTGAAGCTGATCAATCACCTCAAACTAGTGCCGAGGTCAAGAAAATGTGGATCTATACGTCCACCCCCCCATATGTCTTCATAATGTACTGCTTAATTTGTTAGGCACAGGGACAACTTTGCCTTACCTATTCGGCCGTGTCCTTTTGAGTATAGGTTAGTGGTTATAGTTACATGAAGACCACATATACCTTTCCGAATTCGGTTTTTATCTACAGTTTTCAGATCACATACAACTATTCCAAGTTACCTAACACTCCAAAACTGTCACCGAATTGCTTTTTTATTTGTTACTAATTTGTAACAACAGCATCTGTCTGTTACATCTGGTCACTAACTATGAAATATCGTAGCGATTCAGCTGTTTTATTAATACTGTAGCTTGTTTCTGCTACTGAAGACGCCGTTCGGATTGTTAGTTGGTTTTATTAACAACCTAAAGTCGTAAATACAATTACTTATAGCACTGTTGCGGGTTTACACAATTTACAAACCCTACACACTAATCTCTTCGTTCTGTCATCAGTAGTCTTCACTTGCTTACAGCACAACACGGGAGCTATACAAGTGTCACTGAATTGCACACTCCCAATACACAATGCCTTTTCAGTTATCACAAATTACCACTGATTATCACACATAAATCTTCTAATAACGCGTTCTTCCTCCTGCGGCTGCTTCCTCTGGCTGACTGATTTCTGTTCTGCGGAATAATGGCTCCTTAGTAAAAGTCAAAGTTACATTGCAACTGACGGTCGGTCAGTCTGTCCGTCTGGGTGTCGAGACCCATTTGGGGCTCATGACCAGATATTCATTATTACGGTCTTGTTTCTGTGGGGCGCCTTCTCTAACGAGAGGACGGGTCTGTCTTTTGTATATGCTGCTGGCCCTTGCCAGCGCAGTCTTTCTCGGGTCCGAGTCCCTTGGGACTTGCTACCATATTTTACTGTCTCACAACTGAGACTTGAGAGAGAGAGAGAGAGAAAGAGAAAGAGACGCCAGTTATTCCAGTTTCTCTTATAAACCCTCAATCGGACAGGAGGGAGATCTCAGCTTGCTTCACTGTTGCGTGATCGCCGTGTGTACAGAGGTGTTGCTTCGCAACGCTGCCTAGAGCTGTTTACTGCTGCGTTGCAACCAGTGCGGTTCGGTTCGGCACCGAGAAACACCGCTTTACTTGCTGTTGCGTAATCTCGTTTCCACTGTTGCGTAACTTGGCAACCGACCGTTTATCAAGAGTCTATCTTCGTGGTAACTCGTTCCACATCCCGTTGTCCAACAACGGTTTGACATGTCACAATACGATGACGATTTAATACAGGCATAATAAACATTGCTTTTTAGGAGTATTGTTCGCTCAGATACAGTTCTATAAAATGCCTCAGAAGAGCCCTTCATTCAGTGAACGTCTGGTGAAAGAATTAATTTTGAGATGTATAATTTGTTTCGGCAATTTTTCCATGTTCTGAGTATTCAGGGAAAATAATAATAATAATAATAATCTTTAAGTAGGAGTTAAAATTTTCCCCCCTTTTCTGCATGGAATAAGACAGCGCAGTCGTAACGCAGAGGTATAATCCACGACAAATAGAACTTAGCCCAATGTCAATAAGATAAAATTCACGTAACACGGACATGTCAATATGAAGTACTTTAACATTGCACCAGTCTCATTTTTCTTCACAGCATTTCACAAATCATTTTACTTTTAATACAGATGTTTGCCCCACTGTTACAAAATCTTCAGTTTTGGACTAATTTTGCCAGAAGAATTGTGCTTTGCATTATTCCAGCCCTTGCCACAAATGTATAAGACGTGATGGCCTCGTAATAAAAACAGTCTCAGCCATTTGTGTTCATGTACTGTAGATGTAAATCTACGGCTGCAAAACAAATCAACAGCTCATAGGAAATTTTGCTAAGAGAAGCTGCTTTTCCTTTTACTTCAATAAGTATACCGACCTTCCTCAGGAAAATGTTTCATATACTCGTATACGATGCAGAACGTAACTGAATGTGTTTTATGCTCTCTACTTTATATGTGGAATAACCCTAAACGGTTCTCCCCAAATTTCAGTTTTGTATGGAGAATGTCACTGGGATAGCGTAGTCTGTATAGCGACTAGCTAGGGGCTGGACGATCGAGGGGTCGGAGTTCGAGTCCCGGTAGGGTCAAGAATTTTATTTTCTGCAAGTCATCCAGACCGGCTCTGAGGTCCACCCAATCCTGTACAGTGGGTACCGGGGACTCTTTTCCCCGGGCGTGAAACTGACCACTCATCTTCAACTAGTGCCGAGGCCAAGAAAATGTGGATCTATACATCCACTCCCCCATACGCCTTCATGGCGTAGTGCTTAATTAGTTAAGCACAGGGACAACTTTATGGAGAACGTCAGATCGCAAGTGTTGCCTTTGCCATTGGTGATAACGGTGAACCTTTCTGCATAAGCCAATTAGAATAACAATGCTTGTCTTTTGGTTGTCTCTCTGTTGCACTCCGAATGTAAATTCAGTTATAATTATAAAAAGAACATAATCTATAAAAGAAAACATATATTCAGCCTGTCATTAACGTTGTTAGTGAGAAATGACTTTCGACTAATGACGGCATAATTAAAAACGTTTGTGGCCATGTGCGGAAAGCCGGAAGATGCTAAACTTATTATCGTAGGATGTAGCGAAATGCGAGGTTAGGGAGTTAATTTAAATGCAAGAAAGGGTTGAATTATCGGAAAGGAACCTTTAGGAAGATTACGAACTGTAACGTGTGCTTGTGCTATGCGGATCAAAACGTGTTTGATGGAAACAGTTAACAGCAATAACTTCAGCAATACGACAAATGCGTCAGACTTACACAGGGTGTCCCAGGAGGAATGTGCCAAACTTCGGGAGGGTGTTCCTTATGTTAAAGTATGCCGATATAACCCAAAACACCTATGTCCAAAGTTGAACGGTTACGGAGATAATGGCCCGAGAACGCCAGTCATGTGTTATGTATACTGCTTGGAAACCTAAGGACAATTATGACATGGCGAGCGAGTATTTTGTACTTCAATTTTATGGCTTTCCGTCACTCACAAGTTGGTTTGATGTTACGTACATTATTAACATTACAGAATCCACATATTCCTGCCAGTTTTAATATCTGTTTTATAATCAACAAGTGTGTAACCCCGGTCAAAGTTTGACACTTCTCTGGCCATTATCTCCGTAACCGTTCAACTTTGGACATAGGTGTTTTGGGTAATATCGGCATACTTTAACGTAAGGAACACCCTCCCGAAGTTTGGCACATTCCTCCTGGGACACCCTGTATATGGAAGGGGCAATTTTTAAGTTTAGAGCACACCGTAATATTTTGTCATAAAAATGGAATATATACCAGTGTAAATTCGTCAAATAACAATGTAAGGCAATCGAAACATGGAAAGTGTAACAGAAATGGTTAGACATTGTAAATGCCCAATTCTACCCGCACATGAAGCTCATACAGCTTCCTCCTGTTTCTGTGTTCCAAAGAAACTCCGTCCCACAAATAATTTGTATGAGCACTGCATAATTTTAAGACCGCACTTACGTGTACAACGACAATGTCCCTGCGAAACACAACATCGGCTTCCAGACACAAACCTAAGGGAGCTGTTTATGCAAATCCAGGATGGAGAGGTCAGCAGGCTGTATGTGTGTGGCACGTAAAATTCCCCGCCTTCTTCCTTTCTCACAATCTGTTTCGAGATAACTGCAACTATGAACAATCCAAGTGTCGTCATTCGGATGTTTCAGACTGGCCTATCGGGTACGATCGCGATCAGCTTCCAGGAGTTCATTGCTTACTCGCTACCGTGTCAGCGTAGGGTCTAACGAAACATGCACGTCGCGACTAGCTGTAACGCCATAACCAATATATTGCAATTGTGTAGCGTTAAAACAAATGCGGTAGGATGATTTGTGAATTGATTCTTGAATTATTCAACTTCAGATGAGAGCATAATGCGAATGATGAACTTGGAAGGATGCGGGAGAAAATAGTCGTGGCCTATTTGAAGTGCCATGCCTACATTTTTGGATGGACTGGGGGAAAAACCCCAGGAAGAAATTGTGACATGATGTGACGAAATTGGAAGCAAGGATTTTCGGAATACGGAGTGATAGACACTCGAAGAAGGAAGGAGATGAGGATAGTAGACGAAGGAAGAGAAGGGGGAGAAAATGAAGATGAACGAGGGGTAAAGGAAAAGGATATGAAGAAGGCGAAGATAAAACAGTGGTAATTGTATTGTTTCCCAGTCCATAAAGTTCGGAAAACACCAGGCCACAAAAACTTCACTTCTCTCTAATGATTTTGGTCCGAAAAGGATTATGAAACTTGGCCCATTAAGCGTTTTGTAGTTTGAACGATGCATAGTATTGCGTCATACCGGTAGGTCACTGTGGATATGTAATAAAACTTTAGTCTCATCTGTAGGCCAGCTGACCATGCAAGTATGTCCTTGTTGGCACGGCATGGGGCCCCTCTGATTTTGAATGAAAGGGAAGGCCTGCAGTTACTAGGGAATACAAGCGAAGTGGATGAGTAGTCTTGGACCGTCCACAGAGAGTGATCCGGGGGGGGGGGGCAGCAACTTGTTGCTGTAAAGTTCAGCATATTGTCACGTGATAAGTGACTGTAGACGGGGTTTGGATTGATAAATGGATTTATTGCACACTTACAGCTCGGAGTTGCAAGTAATTGTAACGCTGAGCAAATCGCTATAACCCACTCTATTCTTCTCACCTTGTTACAGCCTTCACTAACCGTTGTCTGGTCACAGCCTTCTAACAGTGGCCATTCATCACGCCCTTACGACTCACGAACTGCACTCCCTAACCTCCGATTCAGTCAGAGTCAGAGTTCCTTTACGACTGGCGGTTTTGGCTCTTTGGCCTTAGTTATATAACCTCGTGATGGACCGCACAGAAATACCGCTTCTCACAGTTCTGTTACATGCATAGCTGTTGCTACGCAGACGTGGCATTTACTGTTTCGTAACCTAGTAACGGACGTCTCTTCTGATTAAGCTATTCCGGCTTTCAGCACACATGTCACAGTATTATAAAATGTTACACTTGGATGAATTCTTTGGAACGATCTATGTGTCATAAATCAGACGGGAACTTGGAACCCCAGGAGTCTCAACAATAGTAAGAGAATTAGAAAAGTGTGAGTGAGTGAGAGTAGGGGAGATTAGATGGGAAAGACTGGCACTAACCATGCAGAGAATCGTATTTTTTCATAGGGGCAGAATTTTTCCCATGGATGAGAATATCTGCACTTGAGAGGAATGAATGTACTAGTGATAGGCTGTGGTATGTAATATCAAGATATTGTCACGATTTACAGTGACTATAGACGGGATTTGGATTGTTTAGGAGATCTGTTGACCGCTTAATAGGTCGTAAATACAAATAACTATAACACAATGTAAGATTTGACGTTTTCACGGCTGTGACTATGAAGAAAACAATCTTCTGGGATGGGCGCCATGTAGACATTGTGTTAACCGACGTTTCGGAGGAATATATCGCCCCAATCTTCAGGATAGAAGAAAAATGAAGAAAATTCGCAAGCGAAGAACCTGCGTGAGCAGGTGCAAATAGACTAATGCCGAGAATAAACCCAGCTGTATAAGAGCAGGAAGGGAAGGGAGAGAGGCTACATGGGAAATCAGTAGAGAGGAGAGGGGAAGGGTCTGGGGAGGTGGGCCAGCAGGTAGCAGGCTAGAGCAGGTATAGAATATTGTGTCGGGGGAGAAAGGCAAGGTTAATGGGAGGGCAGGGCCGCGCCATAGCTCAAGCGGTTTGTCGGTGACTTCCCACCGCGACGGCCCGGGTTTGATCCCGGGTCTGGTCAAGTGGGATCTGTGGTGGACAAAGTGGCGCTTGGGCAGGTTTTCTCCGAGTACTTCGGTTTCCCATGCCAATCTTCATTCCACCAATTGCTCCACAATCACCCTCACCTATCATCTGGGGCTGGTACAATAGGCCAGAAGTGGCCGCAGTACAAGGGACTTAGTCCCACCCAACAAGCAATAAGAAAGATACTGAGAGGGCATTAACGGTTGCTGTGTGAGTCGGGCATGGACTTGCTTGGCCTTGTGGATGCTGTGTTCAGCCACAGCTGACTTGTACGGATGTTCGAGACGGATGTGCCGGTGATGCTCTTCAACCTCGTGTCTGCCCAATATATACCTTGCCGCACTCGCATGGGATATTGTATGCACCCGGTGTCATTAGTCCTAGGCTCTCTTTGATCGGCCGGAAGAAACTAGATCATTTCTTTGGAGGCATACCCACTGATTTGATGTTGTGCCAGGACAGCACTCTGCTGATTCGGTTGAATATAGTCCCTACATAGGGCAGGAAGGCGACTGAGTCCCATCCAACAAGCAAGCTCTGCTATCCACATTGGTGGACAGGGCTAGAGTTCTATGTGATCAAGACAGTCTATATGCGGGGTTGGTGATCGGGGGGACGTTTTCAAGCAGAACGGACACAACTACCGGCAGATCCACAGAGTTCCTAACCGTCGGCCGGACTCAGTCGGCTTCCTGCCCTATGTCGGGACTATATTCAACCGAATCAGCAGAGTGCTGTCCCGGCACAACATCTGATCAGTGGGCCTGCCTCCGAACACATTATCTAGTTTCCTCCGGCCGGTCAAAGGTAGCCTGGGACTAAGGACACCGGGTGCATACAGTATCCCATGTGAGTGCCGCTAGGTCTGTATTGGGCAGACGGGCCGTTCCGTGGACACGAGGTTGAAGGAGCATCAGCGGCACATCCGTCTCGAACATCCGGACAAGTCAGCTGTGGCTGAACACAGCATCGATTTGGGACACCGCATTCAGCTTCAGAATACCTCCATCCTCGCCGCCAAGACCCGCTGTATGGATCGCATTAGGGAAGCCATTGAGATTGAACTCCACCCCGACAATATGAACAGAGAGGTGTGGTTTTGTCTCAGCAAGTCATGGAAGCCTCTCATCTGTTCCCTCAGGAAACCCCCGGGACATGACGCCAGATCCACAAGGCCACGCAAGTCCATGCCCTACTCACATAGCAACCCCGAAGCTTAAGGGTTAATGCCTTCCCATTAACCTTGCTTTTTTCCCCCGACACAACATTCTATACCTGCTCTGGCCTGCTATCTGCTGGCCCACCTCCCCAGACCCTTCCCCTCTCCTCTACTGATTTCCCATGTAGCCCCTATCCCTTCCCTTCCTGCTCTTATACAGCTGAGTTTATTCTTGACATTAGTCTAATTGCACCTGCTCACGCTGGTTCTTCGCTTGCGGATTTACTTCATTTTTCTTCTACCTTGAAGATGGAGGCGATACTTTCCTCCGAAACGCCAGTTAACACAGTATCTACACCGGTGCCACATCTCAGAAGACTGCTTCAACTATAACACCGCTACTGATTTCCACGCTACAAATAACTGTCATTGCCTGACAACGAATCTTACCGATGGATATTCTTCAACTTCCGTGGATACGCCGTTGTCCACTGGTTAACACTTCACAATTGAACTCTCAACTGAACTGCAGCTCTAGTTGTCCTTAAGATAACTCCTCGGAACGGACCACGCAGAAAACACAGCCCCTGTATTGTTGCAGCGTGTTTACCGCGCAGTTCCATAGCAACGGTCGCGTTCTGTTGTTATGTGCGTGTATGTTGCGCGTGTTACATAGCAGCGGCCTGTGTTTTTAGAGTCATTGCTTAGCAACGGGTCTACAGGCCACATTAGCATTGTTCTCAATGATGCCCCCACTTGAGGATAAGAGTGGTTCAAAAGACGGCTCTTACGAGGAAAGTGTGTTTGAAACATGGACACATTCTGACCTGTGCTGATGTTTATTTGTTGGGAAAGCATACAGCAACTTTATTAGACGCTAATAAGGAGACTGATTTGGAAATGAACAGTGAGATCTAAGCATATGTCCATGTCTCGTCACCAAAATGCAAGACAAATTCACGGCACTGAGAATAGTTGAACCTGAGAGGAAGCAAGAAGAGGCTTCAGCCATTTTGCATGAGGAGCTCCATGATTTGTTTTCTTCACAAAATAATAAGTGTGACGACTTAATTAAGGATGAGATGTGCGGGCATGTAGCATACATGGGACTGACGAGCTGCACATACAAGGTTTTTGGTTGAAAAATTAGACGGGAAGAGACCACTTTAAAGACACTGTCGTAGACAAGAGAATTTTGTTGAAAATTATCGTAAGAAATGGAAGTGGGCTGGATTCATTTTCCTCCGGATATGGACTGGTCTCGAGATCTAGCTTTCCGAGCGACTCTCAGCTCCATACAGTGAATAGTTACAGGCCTATACTGTAGAACGTCGCACTCATGCATTCTATTCTGGAGATTTATTATCGAGACTTTTTTTTTCGTAGTTCTCTGCCCCTCAATTTCGGTGTTTTATCAGCCCCAAAGACTCAAAATATGTCCTTAGGTCTGGATACTGTTGGTCCGCCAGTGATGAAGTAGGCCTATGCAAAAGATGACAGTAATAACAATAAGTGCTGGGAAGAACTTTGCTGCTTCTGCTTTCTTCCAAGGGTTTTACTCTATGGGCAGAGTAGCAAGAATTCAACCTCGCGCCTCACCTGTAGCAACGCAAAGTCCGACCTGACTGGTCGGCACTGCCCGCAGCATCTCATGCGAGCTTCTCATAAAGTTGTATCAGGTGCATACTTTCCTCGTCGTTTCTAGGAAGCTCTGTGAAACATGCAACCGTGTTTTGGAATTGCTAGCGTCATCCTATGAGTTACCACAAATTGCACAAGGAAAGACGAGTTGGTAGTGCCACCGCTGGGGTTCATAAGATTAATAAAAACTCGAAGCGGCCTACTGTTTCCATATAGAAATTGCTGTTTCCAAATTTAATAGTTTTATCTGAATCTTTAGAAAATACTGATGACTATTATAAAGCTCGCCGAAGTTTAAACGGGGAATTATAAGAAACAAACGTAATCTAAAGTACCTAACCTCAATAACTTGAGAAATTGTTAGAGAGAGCTACATTTGTACTACCGTTAAGTCAACTAAATAGAACAACAATATGCTACTGCCATTTAGACTAACCTCTCTTCTTCAACTAGCAACACAGCAACTCGATGAATACCATCTATAGTTCGCTTCTAAACAATCGTGATACTTCTACACTGCTCTCAGTCACAACTTCAGCCATTGTTGACAGTAGAGTAATTTGGTATTCATATATACAAACTGAACAATAGCAGGCATATTATGAATCTCACTAACAGCGACATCCCCCCCCCACCTTTACATTTACAGCCTTCTTCTGTTTTATGTAAGATGGACCCGGTCGTTATTCTGAATGGTTGCAATTGCAACACATTGGCGGAAGCTTCGAAATAAACATCTGTGCTCTCCAGCTAGGACCTCTGGAAGTAACCCTGTCCAGTGATCAGTTCCTGCATTTCAGTGATTTCACGATTTCAGTGAATATAATGCTGTATTTCAGCATCTTGTTGAACTTCGTTCTTTCCGCCTCTTTGTTTCCATCTTTCGTGAAAATTATATTAGAAGGTTTAATTCAATTTTTAATTTAAAGTCTCAATCCTCTCACTGCATTTGCCCTCGTTTAGACAACATGTTTCCACACGGCCATCACCAGATACGCTAAAATTGGTTTCGTGAAACTGCTGCAAGTTATTCACCTTCGTAACATATTTTATGATTCAATTCTGAATTCTGTGCACAAAGGAAAACTGTACTTCAGAATTCATAATTGAACCACAAAAAAGTTACGACTGTGCTTTAAGTGCAGCAGTTTCACCAAAGCAATTTTAACGCACCTGATGATGGCAGTCCGGAAAGCCGTTGTGTAAAATAGGACAAATACAGTGTTTGAATTAAAAGAACTTCTAATACATGTTGCACGAAAGACGGAAACGAATGCGTATATCAGTGAATATGTTATCAAGAAGGGAAATATGTTTTCGGCAAAGTCCGAGACTGGAGTTTTGACCGAAGCATAGATACATCTGTCACTGCTGTCTTGTGGCCCAGTACATAGCTACTATTGCTACTATTAGCAGCAATGACTTCTGCAGTGTTGGGGGCAGGTTCAGGATATCCTAGCAAGCGTTAAGCATGCTTTCTTTCAAATCTGAAATCAAGAGTAGTATGTACTGCGGTTGTCATCACTGGTGTAATATACAAAGTGATCCACAAATTTCATATTTATGGAAAGCCGTGATGGCCGGAAGGAAGGGGAAAAAGAGAATAGACCGTGTGTGTTTTTTATTGCTAGAGGGGTGGGACTAAGTCCCTTGTACCGCGGCCACTTCTGGCCTATTGTACCACCCCCACATGATAGGTGAGGGTGATTGTGGAGCAACTGGTGGAATGAAGATTGGCAGGGGAAACCGAAGTACTCAGAGAAAACCTGCCCCAGCGCCACTTCGTCCACCACAAATTCCACTTGACCAGACCCGGGGTCGAACCCGGGCCGCCGCGGTGGGAAGCCAGAGACTAACCGCTTGAGCTATGGCGCGGCCGGACCATGTGGTATATTTTGCTCAAATTCGGCTTGAAAGAAGAGCGTGAATAGGGCCCGCGAACTGCCTCGCGTTAAAGTTCAGCAAACCGTGTGGAGTAAAGACAGCAGCAGAACATGAAGAGTTCCATTGCCAGGCATATGGCTCATGTACTCTGATGAAAGTGAACCGACGTTGCGGAGGAAATGAGCTCAGATACCAGCAGGAGCGGCTCGCTCTGGTAGCTGCTTGCTTCTTATTGGTTGCTTCATTGGCTTACTATTCGACCCTGAAGATGTGGGAACTACATTCCTGTGAGAGATCAGGGAACTTCGACCTGGCTACACGGCGTCACATGCAAGAAGTTGATACTCTTCATAGTTACTATGCTGAGAATTTCAAATGCAATAGTGGGAACAGTGCATGGAAATATTAATTTTATACAACGTTGCACGGTGTCGTAGATTCTGTCGTTGACTGAGTTGAGGTTGTAAGCAGACCAGATATAGCACTGCATAGAACATAACAAAGACTGGCATTTTTCCGTATTTATTTGCATGTACGTTAAGCTTGGTCTCTCTTGTCCTAAGCGAAGAACATAGATTGAGGATGTGAGAACAGTGCTGAGGAAGCTCCAGTAGAATGGGGGAAACTGCATGAGAGGAGAATGATATGGCGGGACATGGCCAGAGACAGCGAGAAGTACATCGGAAGCGAAGAATAGATATGTTGATCTCTTAATGAAATCGGTTGTGAGGGTGTGGACTGAATTCAGCTGGCTCAGGATAGGGCCCAGTGGCGTGATGTTGTGAACACGGCAGTCAGCGGAGGACATTACAAGTTGCAAACAAAGAGTAATAATTTTGCAAATTCTCAGTACTGAAAAAGTTGAAGTTATTGATGTAAATAAGCAAAAGAAATCAGTTCGATATTTTAAAATATTTATGGAAGCATCAGCTTTTTACAGTAGTTATTCGGAGTTGTCATTGCCTTCTCTTAGGAAAGCTCTCTAAAATAGAAGATTGCCCTGCAAGACACGACACTGCCATTTCTGGTCTCTTGTGCTACCGTTTGCGATGTCATGTCATAATTAAGGCTTTTGTACGCTCCATATTATTCTTTTATTATTGCGGCTGGGCGAGACAGTCCCGCGGCACTGCGGCCTGAAATAGGGCTCTTGTGCAAGCCCTGAATGTAGCGGAGCACTGGTGGAATTGTTGTGGCAGGTCAAGACTGACACAGGTACTCGGAGAAAAATCTTCCCCAATGTCACTTCCTCAATTTCAAATCCCACATTGACTTCCCAGGGACAGAACCCGGGCTTCCGAAGCGAGAAGCTGTCAGTATTTTCCAGTGGCACGACAGTGTTAATCCGGTATTAATAATCCGAGGATGTCATACATGGCGAGCTCACCACCATCAAACTACCGGAATAAAAATGGTCCTACTAACAAAGTGCAGTATGCCAAAACGTACCTTGCTTGACCTCAGGCGAAACATGTTTCATCAGATCTGGCAGGTGGTTTTCAAGGAAGTTCTGCTCCTCTCAGCAGTTAGCAATGTTCAAGCAACGGCGGCTCAGGAAGTTTCCAATAACCTCACACTGTGTGCTTACATCAAATATATGCGTTGAAAATGAGTCTCTTCTGTTTCATTTAGAGTGGGAATTTCTGTGGTTTATTGTTCGATACTCTGTGAACATCGCCTTATCGGTACACTAAATTCGGGGAATGAGGCGACCGTTTTGGGCGATCCATCATAGAATTACGTACATGCAGGGCTAATGTTTAGGGCGAAGTACCTAACGATCTGTTGACGAAGTGGATAGTAACCATAATGTTAGGCCAGGAAGTTCTTTGTACCCTAACTCATGGCAGTGTGTTAATTGACATATTCTGTACTGACAGTTAAAACTGTCAGTCAAATTGAAAGCAGTTTAAGATAATCTTAACTCTTTCGGTACGGATAACGGACACAATCATTACTCATTATTTTCAACTTGCGATGGCCTTACCTGAATGGAAAGTATCGGCTTTCTCTCTTGGGACATATTGTAGATTTAAGTATGCTACTTTTAGAGATTTATGGAATGATACTACTTTGACACGGATGAAGGATTAAGCAGTCGTGGCCTGTCTCAGGGTTTGATTTTGGTAGTTTAGTAAAAGTGCGGAATGTCTGTGAACAAGGCAAATCACTTGAACGAGATCTGTTTTAACGCTTTTGGTTCTTGACAGTATCAGCAAAAAAGACCTTTAGGCCTACTGTCAACTTTTTATAGCTCACACTGTTATTTATGGGATCCTGCATACAAAAGAAACATTACAGACGTAGCTTGTTCTTAATAGTTCAGCATAGAAATGGTTAAATAGCCAAGAGCGGGTGGAACCGTGGTGATGCCAGGGACACAACTGCAATTATTTGGGAAAATAACCAGACTTAAGCAGTGGAAGAATAACACTTACAGGAAGGAAATTGGTTGCAAACTACTCATAGTTTGATAGAGGTTTCCTTTGACACCGGGCTTGGATTTTTCCGCGTATCTCGTCGTATCCATTAGTAGCAAACAAAGGGAACGCACTTGGAGATATTCTAACACAGAATAATTACATACACATTTTTAAAACCGTTCTCTTCTTATATTTGTAGAAGGAATATCATTCATGCTACTGTGGTGCTGCCATCATGTCATGGTGCTTACAAGTGTTCAAAGACAGGGTCAGCTTTATCGTTTAGCTGCGGTAGTGTATTGCTGCTTGCCTGCACTCAAATTCATTGATGCCTTTTGTTGAACAAAATGCATTATTCCCGCTTTTGTTCATTATTTCACTCTTCGTTCCATTTGTTCATTCATTTGTTCCCTAATCTGTTTACTTAACCATTGATCTTACTGGCTATTCAGTGCCGCGCCATAGCTCAAGCGGTTAGTCGCTGGCTTCCCACCGCGGCGTACCTGGTTCGATCCCGGGTCTGGTCAAGTGGGATTTGTGATGGACAAAGTGGCGCTAGGGCAGGTTTTCTCCGAGTACTTCGGTTTCCCCTGCCAAACTTCACTCCACCAATTCCTTAACAATCACCCTCACCTATCATCTGGGGCTGGTACAATAGGCCACAAATGGCCGCAGTACAAGGGCCTTAGCCCCACCAATGGTATCTCCACCTTATCGTGGTGGTGGGGTTTGAGAGCTCCTGAGACCCTGAGAGCTATGCCAGCGGTAGCATAGCTACTGGTAGGGCCACCCATGCTGGACAGGTCAAGGGGTAGGAGCCAGACAAAGAGGGATACCCTGGTCCTCCAGGTTGGGGGTTGGGCGTGAGGCTTACAACCTCACACTGTAAAAACTAAAATGTTCAGAAATCCGAGGAAAGAGTAGCCGGACGGACCTATTCAAGACAACCTGGAAAATGTTTAAAGGATTTGAGAATTGGATCTTGGAATGTACTATCTCTTTACAAAGCCGGAGCACTAAGAATGCTACTTGAACAACTAGATAGCTGTAAACTAGATATCACTGCTGTACAAGAACTGGGGTGGTTGGGTAAAGGAGTCATGGAAAAGAGGGATCATGTTGTATTCTGTAGCTGTCAGAAGAAGAGTCACATGTTTGAACAGGTTTTATTGTTAATAAAAAAAGGGGGCATCTTATTTTAGACTTCGAGGCAAAATCTCACAGAA